>NC_022013.1:85552302-85553049 GCF_000317375.1 Microtus ochrogaster
CCTGGCTATCTCTACAATTTTAGAACATTTTCATCTCATTAGCTACACCCCAGTCTTCCCAGTTCTGCAGTCACTGAATAGGATATAATCTACTTTTCTGTCTCTCTAGGGTTTTCTTCTGCAGACATTTTATATAAATTTACTAATACTCTATGTAACCTTTGGACCAAACTCTTTCATGCAGCATATTTTTAAAGTTCATCCATGTTGTGACACATATTAATACTTTGTATTGCCAAATTATATTCCATTTTATAGATATACCACATTTTATATATCCAGGTAGCAAATGATAATCATGCGCACTCTTTTCCCTTTTGGGCAAAGAGTACTCTTGTTATGAAATTTGTGCATACGTTCTTGGCGAGAAGTGTGCTCGATTGTTCTTGGATGTGCATTTAGGACTAAACTACTTGATCACTTGATAACTTCTGTTTAATATTTTAAAGAACTGCTAAACTGGTTTGAAAATATATGTGTAACGTTACATCTCTATCAATAATATGTGAAGTTTATAATTGCTGCATACCCTCCCTTTCACTTACTGTGTTTATCCGGGCGATGTCTGCATGTATGTACAAAAGTGTGTCCGTGCGTGTGCAGTCATGCTTGCCTGTGACTGTGTGCATGGAAGTCTGAGGTCGATATTATGAGTCTTCCTCTATCACTGTTCACCTAATTTTTTGAGACAGAGTCTCTTAGTGAACCTGGAGCTCACTAATTGGTTAGGCTAGCTGGATAGCGGAG
>NC_022013.1:85553249-85562302 GCF_000317375.1 Microtus ochrogaster
CTCTGATTGGTTAGGCTAGCTGAATAGTGGAGCTCTCTGATTGGTTAGGCTAGCTGAATAGTGGAGCTCTCTGATTGGTTAGGCTAGCTGAATAGCAGGCTCAGATCGGCTGACTCCCTCACCCCCAGTTTACAGGTAATAGGATCATGCTTAAGTGCAGGGGATGTGAGCTTGGGTCATCTTACCCAGAGCCTGCCCTTGCCTGTCTTGATTCTGACCATCGCTCTGGGAATGTGGCAGCGTCTCCTTGTGATTCTCATCTGCGCTCCTTTGTCAGGTGATGCTACCAACATTTACTCACGTGCTTAGTGGCCACTTGTATGTGTTCTTTAAAGAGATGTCTACTCTGATCCTTGGCCCATATTTTAATTGCACTGTTTGTCTTTATGTTATTGAGTTGTAATGGTTCCTACTTTGTTTTATTGGCTTATTGATTTTTGAGGCAAGGTATCACTTTGTAGCCTAGATTGGCAATCTTCCTGCCTTGGCTTTCTCAATGCTGGGGTTACAGATGTGCACCACATGCTTGGCTTAGTCATTTTTTTATGCATTTCGAAGACAAGTCTTTTAGCACATATATAACCTGCAAGTATTTTCTTCCATTCTCTGGGTCATTATGTCTGCCTTTTTAACTGTATATTTTTAAATTTTAATGAAGTCAAATTTATGGGGTTTTTATTATTGTTGCTGCCTATGCTTTTTGGCATCATCTCTAAGAAACAGTTCAGACAAAGACATCAAGATCCACTCTTGCTTTTGCTCTGACATTTAGGTATTTGATTCATTTTGTGTTAATCCATGTGTATAAAATGTGGATGGGCCAGCCCCATTCTGCATGGACCCTAAATTGTTATACATCACATTTCTGAAGAGGCCCAGGCAGGCACCTCTGTTTTGCAGTCACTCTTGTTCACAGGAGCTCACCTTTCCACACAGCTGCAGTCTGTAGCTGGAACTAGGCGTCCAACGAGCACAGAGGCCCTCATCACATCGCAACCCTCTTTGAAGCCAGCCTAGCTGGTGTGTCCCACTGTCCCAACTGCCTTTGAGCACTGAATGTTGCCCCATCCTTCAGCACAACTGAGCATGTGCAGGCTGATCTGCTATTCAGAATGTGGACGTCCTGGCAGCACCCCCTCCCCATTTACTAGCGTAGTAACCATAGGGGGTGCTTAGCTTCTCTGGGTGCTCTTTTCTCATCTTAATGATAAATGCTTTGCAAGGTCATTGAGGAGTCAATGGGCTATCCTAAATGGTGTGCACAGTGTTGGCGCCTGAAGCCTAGCAGGTATTCCGTAAATGACAATCGTCATTATTCCCTTGGCACTCCCTAACTTGCCTTGCCTCTGAGCCACTTGTCTCATCCTTGGAATACAAACTTTAGCAGAGCAGGAATGCTCCCGAGCTTTGTTTAATCCTACACCCGTAGGGCCTAGAATAGTGCTCAATACACAAGAAGCTCTCTGTAAATATTTGTTGATTGGTTAAATATACAAACCTTCTACCACATAAACCTAAAGATAAGGATAAACGTTTTTAAAGCCGTGTGTCCAGACAGTTGTGGTAACCCATACTGATGAGATGGAGTCAGGAGAATCAGGGGTTTGAGGTTAGCCTGGGCTACACCGTAGAGACATACATTCAAACAATTTATAAAAAACTATGAGACACTACAGAAATAACTTCTTTTGATTTTAGGGGAGCTGTGTATTGATGTAACAAGGCAGCAAACCTGCAAATGAGGTGAATATGTCGTCTCTGGGAGGTGTGATTTCATTTTCAAGATCCTAAAGAACCCAGTGATCCTTTAATAAAGTTAATTTATTAAAGAATTTTGAGGTCATAAAAAGTTAATGCCCTCTCCAGGTTTTCACACTTTCCTGGGGAGAGAACAGCCTTCTCCATGACCCTTCTTTGGAGCAGCTATATTGAGGCCGAAGGGGGGAAGCGAGAGACGCAGATACAGCCTGCCTTGCAGACGTTCAGTATCTGAATAAAGAGTGGGAATTTGCTCCACCCACTATTCCCTTTCATCCACCCCCATAATAGTAAATTGTCAGTCCTTTCACATCACCTTAAAATGAATGGATGTGGACTTTAACCCCTCCTTATTGTGCCTGCCCACTCAAGGCCTTAGGTGCTGACAAATCCTGAGGAATCCTGGGTAGGTTTCTTAGCGTCAGCAGCAAGAGAGGACCAACCAGAGACAAAAGCCTGGGTCCTTCGACTCTATTCTGCATTAACAAGTTCTGTAACCAGAGCAGTGTGGCCCTCTCGGTGTGAAAGCCATTCTGCAATGAAGCTGGGGAGAGTGAGTGGCCTTGAGGAAGCCACGGAGTCCCTTCACATCTCTGGATCCATCCTAAGCAGGGCCTATCCAGCTCTTCCGTTGTACAGCCCTGCAGCATTTGCAGTCACGGAGTTTGTCAAGTGACTGTCAACCTCCAGATGCTGTAAATACATATAGGAAGGATAACACGAGTCCCTCGCTGGAGGATTACAGGCATGGCGTGTGGTACTACCTGTGAGCTTACATGTGCACCTTCACTTGGCCATACAGAACGAAGGAGAGGCTCAGATACAGCCGAGAGAAGTAAATATGAAGCTGAGCCCATGGCAAGTCTGGTGTCTTAATGGCTAAGAGGTCACGTGTACATGTTACTTAGAAGAACAAGGCAGAGAGGCCCGGGCTAGGAGTTCTGAATTCAGGACTCTCCCTGGAGCTGCAGCTATCAGGTAGTGCAGACACGCTGTCACAGCTCTTGTTCCTGCCTCAGTCTCCTTCTCTGGAGGCCAGTCATCCTTTCCCAGGTGCTCACAGGATGGTGATGGAGGCTAATAGTGGTCAACAGGCTTTTGGAGAGGCTTGCAGAGTTGCAAAGGTCCAGCTTGCCGAACTTTAAACTCTGTGACTTGCACATGCTATGCAATTTCCCTGGGACTTGTTTTTTTTTTCCCCCATTGGTGGGTGACAGAAATGACCTGGAAGGGTTCTTATCTAGACCTAGTGAGAGCCTCAGGCAGCACTGTGTGCAGTTCAGCAGTGGCCGTGTGGCTCTCTCGGTGTGAAAGTCATTCTGGAATGAAGCGAGTTGAGTGGGTGCCTCTGAGGAAGCTGATTGGTGAGATCTAGACTCCAGAAATACCAGTGGAGCTGTAGCCCATGGAGCACTGTTCAGCCTTGAAAAGAACAGACGCCTGTCACATATTGTGACAGCAGGTGGACCGTGAAGTCACTGCATAGTGTTCAATCAGCCTGTCACATAAGGATAAATGCTGTGCAGTTTCCCTCCTGTGAGCAGTCGAGCTTGTGGGATAGAAAGAGCAGGAGGCTCTGGGGAGCTGGGAAGAGAATGGAGAACTGCTCCCCCACTGGGTGTCCATTTTACAAGATGGAGGCATTCTGGACACCCATCTCAATGTGCTGAATCTGCTGGAGATGGCTAGACCGAGTGTTTAGGACACGGAGAGTGGGCATGATGAGCACTCTTTCATTTTTGTGTAACAAATATTGAAGTTGGCACAATACATAAGGTGATGCACAGATGACAAGAGCAGAGGAGGCCCCTGCTTCCAGGGAAATTAGGATTCTTCTAGAGAGACGTAAGTGCACCATTGCTGGGGCAGTGGCCTAGGACAAGCTTCCAGGCACGTAAACTACGGTTTCTGTAGGTGTAAGTCAGGAAGGATTAATCCCTGTTCCTCGGTTTGCTGTGGGAAGGTGAGTTTAGGGTAGTGGGCAGGTACTCACTGTGTCAGCTGATTTTCTTACCACTGTGACCAGACAGCTGGCAAGAAACAACTTAAGTGTGGAAGGGTCTATACTGGCTTTTGAATCCAGTGTGTCTTAGAGGGGAAGACATGGCAGCAGGGGCATACGGTAGCTGGTCCCGGTGTTTGTATAATAGGGAGGCAGCAAGAGAGGAATGTTGGCACACAGCTGTGTCTCTTCTTTAAGGGAGGACTCTTTTGTTTGTTCAGTCCAGGACTCCAGATTGTGACAACTGCCGTGGTCTTTTCTCCTCAGTTAAAACTCTCAAGAAACACTCTCATAGACATGCCCAAGGAATGTCTCCTAAGTGACTCCGAATCCAGTTAGGTTGATGGTGAAGGTTAACCTAGCCCAACACACTCAGTAATGTTTTTCTTCCTTGTTGCAGAGAGGCCGCTTGTTTGTCCTGGGTGCCCAGAACCAAAATAATCTCACAGAAACTGTGTTAATTAAATCACTGCTTTAGCTCTAGCTTCTTTTTGGCTAACTCTTACATATTAATTTAACCCATTTTTATTAATCTGTGTATTGCCACATGGCTGTGGCTTGCCTGCTAAAGTTCCCAGCATCTGTCTCCAGAGGCAGCCTATATGGCTTCTCTCTGACTCCGCCTTCCTTCTATCTTGCTATGGGATAAGCCAGTTTCTTTATTCATTAACTAATAAAAGCAACACATAGACAGAAGGACCTCCACACTACTTCCCTTTACCATCAGGTACTCTCACAAAGAGATTTGCAATCTCACAGAAGAGGTAAGGAAAGGATCCAACCACAACAAGCATCACAAACCATAGGAAAAGTGGGCTGTAAGAGGGGTGGGGGTGAGCAGGGAAGACCAAGCCTGGCCTGATCTGCCTTGGAGGTCTTTTCCTGTCTAAAGACAGAAGCAGGACAGACAAAGGAGTCTCCCAGAGATCTCATGCTACTGACGTCCCAGCTGTCAGCATCTCCTTCTAGATCTGAGAGGCAGGAAGGGCAGAGGACGTCTTGAGCCATAGCCTTCCAGCTGTGGAAACCCTGGGGCAGCCTGTCAGCCACTCCTGTCAGATTCTAAGTATGAGAGACGTGGGAAATGGATCACCCCCCCTCCCCCCCGAAGAGGGCTGGCTAGCAGAGGCCAGCACAGGCCAGCAGAACAAGCGATAGTCTCTCTTTTGAAAGCATATCTGTCTGAAGGGATGGATGGCTAGGTGGTTTGGATGGGGCCTTCCCAGGGTGACCATCTAGATTCCCACTGAGCCCTCGTGTGGTCTTCGTCTTCACAGACAGTTCCATGTGCTGGGTTTGCTGAGGAGAGCAATGCCATCATTTCGTTTCCTCTTCTCTCCGTCAATACACCTTTACTGGGAGCATAAAGGGTAACTTACTTTGATCAGCTGCCAACTATAGAATGCCAGGTGATTTCAAGGAAATGTCTCCATGCCAAACTTGTGCAAAACACCCATGTTTGCCTTCACTTCCGATGGCATGCATTGCTAGAAGATATGGGCCCTGGAGCTCCTGGACACCGATTATGAGCTGGCAGTGATCAAAAGCGACAGAATCTACCAGTCCCCCGAGCCTTGAGTGGAAGAAGAAGCTAACAGTCAGTTAAAAACAAAAAAGTGGCGCTAACATTTTAGATCCCTGAGTGTAAAGAGCTGAGGTCTGCTGTCACCTTGTCCATATTAGGGCCTCACATTGTGATTTTTTTTTTTTCTGGCAGTATCCTGCTCTCCCTTGTACAGTCAGTTTGAGGAAGTAGAATCTGGGATCCTTGCCACTCTACAGTACCTGGTGGCCTGCCAGGACTTTGCATACAGTGCAGTTTTATCCTGGAGCAAATTTGGTACCAACCCAGAGGATTCTTTCCAATTTTCTTTCTCCACTTGGCATTCTTGCCACTCTGCCTGTCCTCCCATCAGAAGAGAAGCGAGCAGACTCATGCCTCACAGGCTGTCCTGAAGGTCACCCAGAAACTTCGGCGAATACCCTGATGAGGGTGTGGGGGTTAGGAGGAGGTGAATCTGAAAGGTAGAAGTTTGCTAGTGAGGACTTCCTGAATGAGCATCTATGAGAACCATCCATATAGTTGAATTGGATAAGACCTGCTGGGATGGTTCACAAGGGTGGGAGCTTTGCCAGGACAAAACAGTTGGCCCATGAGATTGCAGGGGCTTTAAGGGGCACATGCTCTTCTTTCCTAGTTTCTCTTCTTTTAAGCATGGGCTTCTTTGGGCTTAGATGCCTAGAGCCTTCAAAAAACCAAGTGTGTGTGTGTGTGTGTGTGTGTGTGTGTGTGTTGTGTGTTGTGTGTATGTGTGTATGTGTATTTGTGTGTGTCGGAGAGAAATTGAGAAAACTTAGGACAAGAGTAGATAAGAAAGAGAAATTGACTTTGAAATAGTTCTAAAAATGGTGTAAGAGTATTGTAGTCTGTTTTCTGTTGCTGCAACAAAATACTCAAGACTAGATATTTATAAAAGGAAAAAAGTTTCTTTGGCCTAGTGGCTCTAGACTGGAAATCCCCCAAGCATGGCCCATTAAGGACTTCCTGCTGCTTTATCGGAGCCTAAAGAAGAACAAAAGGCTGCATAGCCTCCCCTTGTGACCACTCACCTGGAGATGACTAATCCTGCCAGAGAGGCAAGAACCCATTTCAGAGGGCTCCATTTCCCTCCCCATCTTGCTGCAGATCCTAACACATGGTTGTCTGGGAGACACACCCACACCCCAGCAGAGCACCAGAGAAAATGTGAGCCAGCCCCTCTACTGTGGTTCTTCTGATTGTGTTACCTGTTGTCCATCTCTGTCCAGCCCTGTTCCTCTGAAGCCAGACGCCTCTGTCAGTTGCATTTCACAACAAAGAGCTGAGCTGTCTGGTCAACTCACGAGCCTGTGCGATGACAGACAGAAAGTGTAATAGTTAGGGAGGCAGAGGCTAGGCGCCCCTCACCAACACGGTCTGTATCCTTTGCCTTGCCTTCCTGTGCTGTTGGAAGAGGATCGGGGGAGTGTCTCCCCTCCCGAGTTCTATTACTGCTCCCCTGGACTTGACCTTGCACTGGAAGATTTGCAGAGTGGCTTTGACAGGAAGCTCTATACTGCTTGTGTAGTGCTGTCTTCAGTCGCAGAGGGAAGAGAAGCCGAGAGTGCCAAGCACAAAGTGAGCCAAACGAAGAGCAGGGCTGGACCCACAGTAGACGGTGGTCACTGGGATCACCACAGAAGATGGCAGGGAGTCCTTGTCCTCAGCTGCTGAGTGAATCCGTATGCAAAGAATGCTGCACAGACACAGACAGCAGTGACAAGAGCTGAGCTCCTGGGTCCCAGACCCCAGCCCACGGGGGCCTTTCCACACAGAGGGCGAGGATATCAGTAGTAACTTGAATTGCATGTACACGACTCTTCCAGTGGCCTGGCAGAGTGCTGTCGTGTGTCATCTTCCCGTTCTGAAATGTGGTAGCCTCAAGCTTAGCGGAACTAGAGTTGAAAGGCAGCCCCATGGCCCTGTACCCTGAAATACTTCTCCTACTAAGGGGTGCTGTTGTCTGGGTTGGTGTTGGGGAAGGGGACTGCTAGGGGACTGTTGGTTCCTGGTGTAGAGGGTGGCCCCACAGCATTGCTGGGCCTTGTGACCACAAGCCCGCCATCACTTCCACTGGCGGAAGCGGTGCACAGACTCCGGGGCCACAAAACATCGGAATGAGCAAGCTGTACAAAGCTTCTCATCTGTTAGGATTTTCTGGTTAGGAAGAAAGTTCCAGAGAGTGAAAGCGTCTTGTTCACGTGTAACTGATCTGTGTGGCTTGTTGCCAGATTGTGCCAGTGGGTGACTCATGTCAGAGGTCAAGCCGGGCTTAAGCCACTGAAAATAATTATCTCCCACTTCCACGGTGACATTCGATGCCCTGTCAGTGAAAGGGCCATTTTGAAACAAGCCAAGCAAGAGGCAGCAGCCCATTCCGAAGGAGGCCTTGTAGGAAACTAGACATATGTTCAACCCGCGCCTGCTGCTTCCCAGCCAAATTATCTCAGGCAGTGTCCATAACTGAAGGCCAATTTCCAACATCTGGAAAATTAAAAAGACAATGACATCGCCCTTAAAAATTCATCAGCAAAACCAACGGGACCACCTTGGAGCCCCTAGATAGCACATCTCTGAGTATCTCTTGTTCAGGAGACAGGGGTTTTGAGTCTCTAGTGCTGAGATGCGTGCACACTCTTCACTAGTTCCTGTTTGGAAAAAGCTTTCTCCAAATGTAAGGATTGTTGTGTGCCTGGTGGAGAGAGACGCTGGAAATGTCAACCGGGTTTGAAAAGGTAAGAGCCACATTGTCTCGTTTAACTGCCCAGAAAACTTCTGATAAGAGATGCCTTCCACATTCTGAAACTCCCAGCTCCTTTAAATACATAACGTTAAAAGTATAGTGTTAAGAAGCCCAGGACTTCCGGCATTTCAGATCTGTCTGGGAGTGCAGATACTAAAAGCATAACAGATATTTAATGGAATCTGTCTTTTTGATGATAATTACAGCATTCTGAAGTAGGCTTTAAACACATCTGTATACGCAAACTGCTATGTGGAAATTGCTTGCTTCAAGGGGGCATTCAGTATCTCGCCAAACTTTCAAGTTAGATAACTACTGTTTAAA
Source organism: Microtus ochrogaster (assembly GCF_000317375.1). Classification (NCBI taxonomy): domain Eukaryota; kingdom Metazoa; phylum Chordata; class Mammalia; order Rodentia; family Cricetidae; genus Microtus; species Microtus ochrogaster. The sequence continues at coordinate 85,561,656 of NC_022013.1, forward strand.
TTGATGGCAGGTGTTTGATCTATAAATAAGAGTTGTACTCTGCACTGCGGGGCTCTGTTTACCTGCTGCAGTGTTCATTTGCAACACGCCGAGAACTGGAAAGGCCAGAGGCATTTGCATCAGTGGTACCCAGAAAGTGGCAGCTAAGATGGTGCTTCCACACTTCTGAATTCTGGAAAGAACCCATTCTTCTCTTGGAGATAAGAGGCTGTGTTGGGTTGGAAGGTGAGCCAGTGGGCCTGAAGAGACCTGAGGAGGATAATGAAGAGACATACGGAAGGATAATGAGCACTAGGGCACTGGCCCAGAGCATCTAATAGCCACCAAGAAAGATCCTCCCTAGGGGCTGGGGAGATAGCTCAGTGGATAGAGTTCTTTAACATGCAATAATGGAAACATAAGTTCAGTCTACCGAACCCACATAAAAACTGTATGAACAGTACACAGTGGCCTGTGCCTGTAATGCCAGCTGGAGGAGACAGAGGCAGGAGGATCCCTGGAGTTTATTAGCCAGATGGTCTAGCCCAATTGGCTAACTCCAGGTTCAGTGAGAGACCCTGTCTGAAAAAGCAAAGTGAATGCAAACAGGAAGACAACTTATACCAGCCTCTGGCCTCCACCCACGAATACACATACACACACACACA
>NC_022013.1:85562402-85566953 GCF_000317375.1 Microtus ochrogaster
TCAGGAGCTCTCGCTGTTCCAATTCTCACACCTAAAACTACATCTCAGGCCCATCACTCAAAAGCAGAGAGGCAGCAACAGCTCATTTCTGAGGGATTCTGGGTTCCGGGTTCCAGAGGCCATGGTGGAGATGGGGTGAACACGGGGCAAGGCAGTGCTACCTGACTGGTTTCCAGACTGCTCCCATCACAGCTGTGCCCGCACCTGTCCCGTCTCACCAGGGATGAATTGTCCTCATCTACACACTGTGAGATAGGGTACCTGACTCCAGCACACCGTAGCCACGGGAGATCATTCCCCAGGGAGAAGCTCTCAGTGTAGACTGTGCAATACAGCCACAGCACGGAGCTCTCTCCATCCCTTAGGTCTGTCTGTTGGGTGAGAGGCCTCAGTATGGAACCCGGCAGGGAGGCAAACCCTCCAGGCCTGGGCTAAACTCATAGTATCCTGTCAGGAGAGTCAGGGCAGCAGGGAAATCAGGTTCTGTGCTGAGACAGGTGGAATCAAGAAGGATGCCCCCCAGCCAGTGAGATGGCTGGTGACCTCTGTTTGACCCGAGACCCACATGAACAAAGGAGAGAACTGTCTCCCACATACTGTCCTCTGACTTCCACCTGTGTAAAGTGGCACCAGTGTGTGTGTGCACGCAAAACGCATTCAGGTTTGTTTTACCTGAACGTTTACCCTCTGAGGCCAGTGTGAGCTCCAGGGACAGATCCCTCCCCCAGAGCTGTGCAGTAATGAGAGAGAGAGAGAGAGGGCGCGCGTGCGTGCCTTCGTTGGGAATGAAGCCTGCAGTGGTCCTACATGTTCACAAACAGGGACTTGCTGAGTACATGGAGAAACCTTTGTCCTGCCATTACCTCCTCCCTGCAGAGGCTTCACAGAGTGGTGTAGCCCTGGGGCAGCCACCCTGCTGTGTCCTCTTCAGCATCTCCTCTTCTTGTCCCAACCACACACAGCTTGGTTGGTAGAGGATTGTCCTTTGAGTCTCGTGTCCTGCTGTTACAGGGGGTTAGGGTCTGGCCAGGTGCTTTCAGGTTTTTGACGTCTTTATTTTATGAAATAAAAGGTGCACACAGATGCGAAAGAACCCAGATACCTTATTAAAAGCACAGCAATATGCAGATCAGAAGATATATCCTGTCAAGAGTGACAGTGGTTCACATGACTGAAGATACCAAGAGCCCTGATTGCCATTTGCGTCTTTCTTTTATGGGGTTCAACGGAAGGAGAAGCTTGTTTGCTGAGAGGTTTAGCGAGGGCGGTTCTTTTATTTTGATCGACAGGAGTGGATTATGTAATCTTTGCTCACTGTGCAAGTCCCTTCCCTTAGTGCATCTGATTTTAATCATAGGTACACCCAGCTATGCCTAGGCATAAGGTGGCTCCCAGAGGATCTCTAAGAGGTGACTCAGAGGACAGAGTTTGTCTGTTGAGCAAGCACTTAAAATCAATCTGGGCGGGATTGGCTCTCAGACTGTGTTCCGGGATACACCTGAGTCGAAAGGGGGGCATTATTAATGGATTGCTAAAAGGAGCGACCTTGTTTCCATTGTTTAAAGTGGGTACGTGTACATCCTGCAGGTGGTGTTTCTAGGTTGCTAGGTGCATTTGGAAAGGGCAATGTGGATAGCCCAAACCAAAAGAGTTCCAGGTGGTGAAGCTGCCCTCTGTGCTTGCCTGCCTCAATGCTACCACAAGCTTGGGTCCTTCCCTGGCTAAAAAAGTGTTTCCTAACATTGCTCTCTTTTTCTCTTCTTCCCTTCCTTTCTGGAACTAGGCACCCACCCCCTGAAATCAGCAGCAGGTATCTTGAGAAGGGACCCTCTATATGAAGTTAGATCTCTTTCCTTCTACCTTGTGAACCTATGATGAAGAAAGGACCTATGCTGCCCTTTCACAGGTTGGGCCCTTGAGCCGGGATAGAAATTGCTGGTCCCTGATGCCCACAGACGTAGATCTCCAAAAGCTTTGACAGACACAGCTGAAGTCGTCAGAGAAGAAGAAGCTTCAGTTGAGAAAACCCTCCCATCAGATTTGCATAGAGGCAATCTTGTGGGGTGTTTTCTTCATTAGTGATCAGTGTGGGAGGGCCAATCCCACTGTGGGAAGTGCCACTCCCACGTCACTGGTCCTGGATTGCGTAGGAATGAGCAGACTAGGCAAGCCAGCAACACGTCAGTAGGCAAGCCTTTTCACTCTCAGTTCCTGCTTCAGGTTCCTGCCTTGAGTTCCTGCCCTGACTGCCCTTGATGACAGGCAGTGAAGGAACTTGTAAGCCAGACAAGCACCTCCCCTCCCTCAAGTTGCTTTTGGTCACAGTGCCTTTCTCACTGCCATAAAAACTTAGCTAAGACACAGCACACGTGTCCGTGTGGAGACAGGGAGGAGGGAAGGGCATGCGCAGTTGGGAAAGGGACAGCCGGTCCTACACAGAGTTTTCTCCCCCTCCTCTTCCTTTCCAGGCAGATGACTTGTAAGCCATTTACCACGTGATCACTAGTAACAAGGTCCACACTTGCCGTGTGTTTGAGATTAGTGAGCATCAGGCACCAGGTGCAGCCCGGAGCCCCAAGTTCACTGAAGACCACAGGAAAGCTTCTGCTTATATTCAGACTGACTTTTAAAATAGTAACCTAATTAGTTTCCATATACAAGTTATGAAATGAGGTAGGACAGTATTCCCATGGAGAGACTGGACATGCTTCAGTGTGCATGCACACACGTGCACACACACACACACACACACACACATATAACAGAGGTCAAGAACCTTAGCAAAGTTAGAAGGCTCCCAGGCACTCGGGGAGGAAGAGCATGGTCACCTAATGCCCTCTACCCCCTACCCCCCCACCTGCTGCTTCCCAAGGCAGCTGACTCTCTGACACAGTGACAGTGTTTGAAGGCTAAAGTTGTGTTCTCTGAAATCGTCATCAAGCCCGGCCCATTTCTGATTTTGTTAGAGATTTGGTTGGTCTTTCCCTCTAGTGCAGATGGGGGATGTGGGTTTGTGTGTGCACATTGAGGGCTTTCTGGGGTGTGGCGGGGGCTGTGCGGCCATGTCAGTGTTGAGTTCTGAGGAACCGAAGAAATAAGTATGAAAGTACGGCACGCATGGGTTTATCCTGTGTGAGTGTGTGGGGGTGAGGTGGGGGTACGGTAACCCAGCCAAGAGCCTTTATCTGTTTAATGTAGCAGAACTCGACCATGGGAAACCCAACTCCATATTAGCATATCACGAAATGTGCAGTGCAGCTGCCCGGGAATGGCCGGTTTATTATTGCTAGGGGCTGTCCTGGGTTATGATCTGGAAGAATTTGAATCGCCCTCCACATTTTTTCCCCCGCTCCCGTTTGATTTTGGCAGTAGCAGAAGAAGAGAGTATTCCCATGAGATTCAATTATTTCCCTTCAAAATCCTCTTGGACTCATAATGGCTATTAAAAATGGAAGGCACCCATATCTCATGCCATTCAGCTTAACTGGTAATTAAAGTGCAATTAAATTTTCCACGGTGTAGATTGTGTCTGTTTTTTTCCAGGGGAATTACAAACCCTGAGCCCTTGAGAATTATAGGATTAAGCTATAGACATTTAATAATTCAACTTTGATCCGATGCCGCCACTGATGGGCCTCTAAAAGGGAATGGGGGTGTGTGAAGTGTTGTTCTGTTATTAATGGTGAATTTAAATTTTATTTGGTTTCTTAGAGACCAGAAAGTAACCAGCAGGCTATGAAGTAAGGCCATTGCAAGTGTAGTTTTGACTTGGCAGCGGCCACTATCCCCAGTACAAGTGAGCAATTACCTTTCTCCTGCCAGGCCAGTTTCCCTCAAGTAGTTTTGTGCAATTTGGGACATTCCTGAGTTGTCACCAGTGAACAGGCATTAGCACTTGGCCGGAGTTTGGAGACAGAATTGCTTGGCACCTCGGTGGCCTTGGCCAAATGTCCATGGCTCCCCTTCTCTCCCCCCCTGGCCCCTTTGCTTCCTTTTTTTCTTTGTTGGTTAAAAATGATTTTGCGGAGCAGGAGTGTGGCGTTAATCATGTTTTGACTTCTGGAAAACATTTTGCTTTTCTGAAGCCACGCCCTCACCAGATCTTTGTGTCAAGGAGAGCAGTCTAGCTGGAAGCAGAGGAAAGGGCCTCTTCCTGCAGCCCACCAGCAGCAAGACACTCGTGTCCAGTGCTGCTGCCTGTGTCAGCAGCTTCTGAGAAAACAGAGGTACCACAGCTTACCACACAGCATATTCCTGATTGGTGGTGATTACAGATACTATTCTCAGTCCTGATGGGTGGTGATCGCCATCCTCAGACACTATCCTTGGTCCTGATTGGTTGTGCTTGCTGCCCTCAGATACTATCCTCAGTCCTGATTGGTGGCAACTGTCAGATACTTTTTTTAGTCCTGACTCATCTCTACTTCTGGGGGAGATAGGACTCAGTGTCTCCTAAATCTGTTACAAAAATTTCTGTCACAGAAATCTCATATGTAGGGCCTGGGGATGCTCAGTCTGTATAGTGCTTATGACAGGACCATGAGGGCCTGA
>NC_022013.1:85567465-85576000 GCF_000317375.1 Microtus ochrogaster
TTTAACTTCTGTGAGTAGCAAATAAGTTGACTCACTCAAAAGACTCCTAATTCTTAGTGTCCCCCAGGAACTACTACTGAGTTCTCTGGCACATAGTAGGCACTCAGTCTGTAGATGGTCGCAGGGATGAAAGGAATCTCCCAGATGAATTAGATGATGGTGTCATTTATCCTTCCAACTAAGTCGGTTGTTCAGTCCTTAGGATGGTAATAAGAACGTGGGAATATAAGTCATGCTAGAGCTATATAGATCCTAGAAGTAGTGTGCCCAGGCCTGGGTGTATTTTCCAGGAAGAACTCCAGACCCCGACTCCTGCACTCCCTCACAGACCAGCACAGCAGCACAGAACCAGCTCATATGGGAATGGCATCTAGCTCTGAGATGGCCTGGGCCCATGGCTAGGATGAACACTGAGTACTGGGTTTTGCAATTGTGACTAATAAATGGTTAGAAAGCCAACTACTTCTTGACTCCAACTTTTCTCTGGTGGGTGCCATAGATTTGGGCAATAAACTGAAATCAGTCTTTATTAGTTGCCCAAAACAGACACATTAGAAGAGCAGAATTTATGCAGAAAAATGTGGGACCCAGCTGAGCGTCTGGCGATTGCTTCATGCGTGGCAAATGCTCAGCGTGGTTCAGAAAAGACTGAAAGGACTGGGAAGCATCGAGTCCTTGCCTAATATTTTATTAGAAACCCATAAGGACACTCTAATAAATTTAATCCTTAACAAGTAAGAGTTTGCTCATCAGGGCCAGGTTTACCTCATTCCTTGTGCAGTTTTGCATGGGTCTTTCACCCTGTAGTTTCTTGTCTATGGTAAGGACATACCAAGTTTGTCTTTCTTATATCCTGAGGGTTGGAATAGCCTGATTCTTGCCGTCTCTGTGGTAGATCGAAGCATAGTTGTTGAATTCACAAGTGGATGAAATTTCCCTGTATATTTGTCGTGTTTGGACAGGCTACATATTCTTTTCTTTCCCCCTTGCTCCTTGAATCTTGGAAAAGCTCCTTATCATGTGTTTAAGTACCTCTGTCTTGACTCCATGAATTCGGGAATCAAAATAGAAGCCTAAACTCTTGAATTTTGAATATGTGATATGTCCTGCCTACTGTGTGAACATTTTAATAGTGGTTGTGGCACTGGAAGGTTTTGTATGTTGTGGCTGTTTTGTGTGTTTGTATATATGAGGGTGTGTCGCTCTGAAGATATCTGTTAGCTCGTATAACAAGGAAGTCCATGAGTGTCTGGCTTCGGGAATGGCTGCATCCAGAGCTCTGAAAACACAGCAGGATACGGTCTGTCTGGATCTCCGGTTCTTCTTGAGTCAGCCCCATAGTTAGGCGTACTGGACTTGAGGATTTTTTTTAAAACTGATGATGCGCACGTTGGTCATTTTTCTTCAACATTTGCTGTCTCTAGAAGTAATTTGTCCTTTTCCTTAAGAACCTTCTGTTCTGGAACCTCCCAGAAGGAATTCCTTCCTTGTCCCGTTGTGGCCAGACTCTGCATTTGGACTGTCATTCATCTTTTCTGCTGTCACTCCCCGTACATGGAGATCGGCAGGACTCTCTTTTCTCTGGCCATCTCGGGTCTCTGTGCAGCCTTCACTCTCTGACACCATTGCTAGTCAACCATTTCTGCCGACTGAATTGGCATGTTCGTGCAGCTCAGCCCAACTAGCAGGTCTGGAGTGGCAGGGGTTCTCAGCAGCAGCAGTTGTGCATAGGAAGCCTCGCATTAATTTTTGCATAGATTGTTTTTCTCATTTTGTTGTTGGTGACTTGTTCCTGGCCTCTCTCCCGACCCTTGGTGGGATGTGTACACAGCTGGAGGCAAATAGTAGTGTTGGAACATATGGTAAGCCATTCAGAACGGGGTCCTGTGCCCAAGATGGCGGTCTTCCCTGTTGCTGGTGGAGGTTCTGCATGCCAGTCTAGAATTTCACATTAAATTAGCTTCTGTGACTCCAGTAATGAAGAAGGATAGGACTATCCAGGCATTGCCGAGAAGCTGGTCTGTGTGTGTCAGGGCAGTTAGAGAGGATGATAGAATTTCAGAGCCAGAAAAGACAGTCCAGAGACAGACCCATGCTTCTTGGATGATGCTGTCATGACTCAGCTCACTAAGGAATTTGCCCATAGCCAGAACTGGTTAAGAAGCCAGACGCTCTTGGTCCTGGCCCATCTCCTGTCTCAGTCATCATCCCCCAAATCAATGCTGCCTTCCAGAGGGGACAGTCAGATGAATTTCCCACCTTCTTTGTAGCTGCTTTTGTGGAGGCACGTGAGAGAGTATTGGAAGCTGTAGGCACCTTAGCAGTGTCTAAAACATGGTTATTTCTGTCTCTGGTGCTGCAATGCTTCTACTTGGGAAGATGTATGATTTTTAAAAAGAAATCGATATTTTAAAAATAACAACTAACTTTCTAAGAATAAGTGTATACCATAAAATGGGTAAGAGCTTCATATCAAGTAGCTATTTTGTAAATTCTTTATGTTGTTTTAAAATTAATTAATCAATTTTATGTATATGAATGTTTTGCTTGCATATATGTCTACCTAGTGCTCCCAAATACCATAGATGTCCAAACCCCTGGGACTGAAAATACAGATGGGTGTGAGCCATCATGTAGGTGTGTGTGTGCTTTGAACTCAACCCAGGTCCTCTGGAAGAACAGCCAGTGCCTTTAACCACTGAGCCATCTCTCCAGCCTGAATTTTTGTAAACTTTTAAAAATAATCATCCTATGATTTAGGGGAATCACTTTCTGGCTCTCTGATGTTAGGATTTATGCTAGAACCTCAGGAGACTTGTAGCAGTTGGCTTTTGAGGACCTTGTGACCATTATAAACTTCCAGAATCCCTCCTTGGAGGCACTACTACGTCACGCCTCTCTCATTCTTTAGGTCTTCTGTAGTTTTTCTTAATGAAAGCTCACACTGGAAGCAACTCAGTTACAAAACCGCATCACCATGGCCTAGGTTGACAGCCAGGGTGACATACTCCCACAGGCAGCTCACCAGGATGCTGCCGTCTGTCCGTTAGCCAAAGGGAATGATTGACAGGCAGAGCAGGACCTTCCTGAGGGTCCGCAAATGACATTGCTGTGTTCTGTAAGAAAATGGTCTGGTGTTGTTCAAAGTCAGCTTTTGATTCGGGTGGTCTCTGTTTTGGTTTAGGGTTTTTGACTCTTTGTTTCCTTCCTGTGACATGATTTTGTTGGTAGTGTTGTTTATTGAGTCCCCAGCTGGAGTAACTTAGTCAAAGCTGTAGGCTCAGTTTTAACTTGGCATCGTGGCTTAGCCTTAGCCCAGCCGTCTAAACTGAGTCTTAAAAGTTCCTGATTCTACCACTCTTTGTGTGAAGGAAGGTTCCTTCCATAGCCCTTTGGTCTTCATTCGGGGTGACTCTGAGAAAGTGGGGATCCCCTCTTCCTGAGTGGGTTCGTTGTTGAGCTCAGGAGCAAGCGGAAGTCAGTCCTCCTGAGCCTTGCAGTTGTGCAGGTTTGACCAATTTGTCTTCAGTATCTTCAACCATCGCTAAGGATGCTGAATCGCTCCTGGCCACACTGGCTCCTTCAAGTGCCCCACGATCCCAGACACTCTTCTAGAAAGTTTCTCAACCACTGTAGTATAATTCACCTTGTATCAAATCTGCTACTCCCTTTATTGACCTCATTATTGTTTTGTTTTGTTTTTCTGAAAATTCTTCTACATAAAAAAAGCATTTGGCACATTTTAAAAGTCTAACTATTTTAAATGTTTGTAATTGGTCCTGGTATAATGTAGCACAGCCCAGGAAAGTAAACTTCTTTATGGTGGTGTTCTCTAAGTGGAACTGTTTGTTGGGCTCCTCCTCCAGAAACTTGCCTATAAAAGCCAAACAAGACCCAGTCAGTTTTTTCTCTGCACAGTATTTCCTAGCTTTTCAATTCCCAGGATCTTCTGTAATGAGCAAAGAATTTGTTGGGAATGACTCCACCCCATATGCTAATGACTCCACCCCATATGCTAACGACCCCAACCCATATGCTAATGACTCCAGACCATATGCTAATGACCCCACCCCATATGCTAATGAAATTCAGTGGGCACCAAGATAAGCAGGGCCTGTTGTGTTTAGCCTCCTCCCATTAATCTATAGTCCTGGTGGCCAAAGGAAAAAGTTGTCCTTGGGCAATCTGATTTTTTTCCCCACTCCCCAAGGCCTGCACTGTGGTAAGTCTCATCCCCCTTGTGGTTCTGGAATGTCCACGGCTTGCTGGCTGGTCCCTATTACTAACTGAGCGAAAGCTTCATTCTTTTCTTATGATTGTGTACAGATCATTCTTCAAGAAGAAAGTTTTCATGAGTTGGTATTCCAGATGTCCCCTTTCTCAGCCAGTGTGATCTGCAGAAGAGACTGGCTTGTTCACAGAGGCACATCTGCATGGCAGGCCCGTGTGCCATACACCGCTAGATACAGCACTGTAGCTTTTAAAAGTCATACGTGAACCTTGTCAGCACATAGCTAAGCATGTCGTGTGAGCCGCAGACAATAGTGATATGATTGCAGAACATAGCATATAGTTATAAATTACACCAAGGAAGGAAAGACACCGTGTCATGGGATCTTCCTAGTAGGCCCATAGGAGGGGCTGCCGTAGCCATGACCCACCATAACTAACCTGAGTTCATCCTCCTGAAGAATATGAAAAAAGTAGGGTGTCTTATTCTGGGGGACCTCAGGATGGCGGGCTTTCTGCTGTCACCTGGAAGCAGAGGGTCTTAGAAATCAGGAAGCAGAAGCACAGAAGGGCCACTGAGGAGTAGCAGGGTCCCTAGCAGCTCGGTGTGTCCCCTCCTGCCCTGCCATGTAGGCGTAAGCCAGACCCACCTGCCCACTCTGCTGTGATAGTGATTGTTTCCAGTACATTGGCCAGTCATTGCCCAAGGCTGCAGAGAATCTTTTTGGTTCTTCCTTCTTCTCTCTGTGAGAGACTCCTCGGGGAGCTGCCCAGTCCCTGTCAGTTCCATTCCTTGGGGCTCACCTCTGGTTATTAGCTTCATGGCGAACACTGCTGTAAGAGTGAAGTGAATGGGTCTTGGCTGGCAGGCATCCATCTTCTTGCCTGTGGCCTGAGGAAGAACGCTCCTTGAGAACAGGCACGGAGGCTGTGTGACGGGAGGGTCAGGACAAGTGGTCCAGAATGAGGCTGGCCAGGTAGGTCACATCTTAGGTGGACGCTGCATAGCAGTCTCCTCTGGAGTCCTTGGGGTGCTGGGAAGTGCCAGCTGCTCACACAGTTCCTGTGAATCCCAGCACGCATCTCTAGGTGAGGGATCCCATGAGCAGCCCTCTGGCTCACTATTAACAAACATCAGGGAGAAATTTGCCCAGGACAGGACAGACAGGACCTGTCAGCATTAGAGGCCAAAATACAAGAGCAATGGACCATATATGGTCGTTTTACTCTCATGGTTGATGTTCCAATGAGGAAAACAATTTCATTTGCATAATCTTGCTCTTCACTTAGTCGCTTCTGAGACTCTTTGCATTCTGCCATGATGCCAGTTTTACTGGAAGTGGGGTGGAGGGTGGGAGATGGAGGTTCTTCAAGACTGAAGCATCTTCCCCCATGGAGAGTATAGGCGAAGCTGCCCAGTGTAACTAAGCTGCAGGCTCTGCTTGGTAAAGTCACTGACCCCAAACTCCGGGTCAAAGGAAGGGAACCAGGGGCTGACACATTTACCTTCAAACATTCAGATCCAAGAATCCCTCGGAGTTTCCTGGATTTTGAAATAGACAGCAACAACTGAGAGTTGCATATTTTTTTAAATAGCAATGCTTCCACTTTCTAGACTAACTCATTTCCCCTGAGGAACATTTGGCATACACGCATAGTCAAGAAAACTCTTCAGTTTTTTTTCACACCAAGCTGCAAATCTGAGCTGCTTAGCATCCATGAACCCATGTCATGGAAAGTCTTATAGCTTTTGAAGATGGTAGAATTCTCTGGAAGACAGAGGAAACAGCCCTTGAATGAGAAGCATTAGCATTCTCTTGATCCAGCTCTTTTTCAGAACCCAGAAGCAATTGAGAAGTCCCATCTTGGCCCAACTTTGGAAACATGCCAGTCAGGACATTTGTAGCCCAGCCTGAGCTCTTGGGCCGTTTCCTGTACTGCCAAAGAGCAGAGCCTCAGTTCTCACTGTTGTCCCTGTTGCTGGGCTGAGAGCTCCTTGTATATGACTGGGAGATTGCTCAGTAAGTAAAGTGCTCACTTTGTCATTGAGAAAGCAAAAGATAAATCTTTAGAGCCCAAACAAAAATGTCAGGCATAGCCGTGTGTACTTGTAACGTGGAGATCGGTGAATCTCTGGGGCTCACTGGCCACTCAGCCTAGCCTACTCAGCCAAGTTTCATGCCAGTGTAAGACCCTGTCTCAAAAAATCAAAACAAACAGACAAAAAAAGGTAGATGGTATTCCTAAGGAATGACGCATAAGGTTGTCATCATCTGGCTCCCTCAATGTGTGCGCGTATGTGTGTTTATACCCAGACGCGTGTGTACCCACATACACTTGAACCTATGCATGTGTACACACACACACACACACACACACACACACACACATACAACCTATTGGTACTACTGCTGAAGCAGCTTCCTCTGGTCCCTGGTCCCTGTCTGTGGGAGCTGCTCCAGTCTTGAGTTATTGCTACTTAGTGGCTTCTCCCCCTCACTTGCCTGTGACCTTCCCATTCGTACTGACTAGTCAGAAATGTCTCAGGTCAGCAGACATTGGCTGGGCAGGGTGCAAGTGTATCACAGGGGTCCAAGAGTGAGTCACAGATGCAGAGGACATGGCAGAGTGAGGGACACTTCAGGACACTCACAATCATTCCCAGCAAAAATGCTTCAGCATCTGTGCATGGTGTGTTTTGTCAGCCTGGACTCACTGGACTTGATCTGTAGTAGCGTTGAGGAGGCTGGGACTGATGCCTCCGTTCCTGCTGTCTGTACAAAGAAAAAAAAATGTATTTCTTAAGAAAATGATAAATCTGTAGGAAATGGCAGAGGCAATCTAGCCCGTTCCTGCTGCTATTCCAGCATGCCACCCCGAATAAACATAGTTAATCATAGCTAGCCCCTTACTGTGTGCTAGCACAGTCCCACGGAGATTCTGGCTGGCACTGTTGTCAGCCGCTGCTTGCTGCTGTTGCACAGGTTCACACAGATCAATCTCCACTTTGTTAGGAGAATCCAGAGCTCCCCATTGCCATCCGTTTGGATGTTCTCTCGTCCCACTTAGTCCTGTTTTGTAAATTTGTATTGCATTTTGTTTTCAATATAATGTTGGAATGACAGGATCTTTGATTATTGTACGTCATTATTTAAGTTCCAGATAATCCCTCCGTCTTAGTCCTGAAAAGAGATCAGATGTCTCATCCCAAGAACCATGCTTCCTCTTTCCTTGTGGCACACTCTAGATTCTCTTGACCTTCAGATTTATGCATTAACTTTAATGTCCTTGATGTGTAAGGCTTTTTTTTTTTTCCATCAATAGGATGGAAGTGTATCCTGTATCTGCTATTTGGGGGATATTGTGATTGCTTGTAATATGATCTGAAGAATATTGATCAGGTACTTAGAGGTGGGGCCACCAAGATGGAGCAGTCAGAAAAGGAGCATGTGAGGTCATGGTGTTTTACCTGAAAGGGAATGACTGAGGAGAGGATATGGGGAGTTCCTTCTCACCGTACATGGCTCTGGTCCTGAGGGAAAGAAGATGGACCACAGAACAGATGCCGGTGATTGGCACACACACGGGCCAAACGATGAGGTCAAGCCAGAGGTCGGGGACCCTTAGTCACTCAGCACAGTTAGAACGAGCTTTCAGGCCACCAGTAGAGCAATGGCAAATGGACGGACATAGCCAAACAGTTCAACCCAAAGCAGGATGAACGCTCTGGTTGAGGAAAAGACCATGGAGCGGGACTGGGGCCACATCCTGGCTGCTTGGCTCTGGGCGACCACAGTGGACTTGTGGGCAGCCTGGCCTGTGGAGTGGGGTGAAGGCGAGGTACCCATGTCAGGAGGTGCAGATGGTGGATGTTGACCCTGAAATGATGGCTCCTGGGAAGCCTGTGTGTCCTTGAGGTACAGGATTCCTACGTGAGAGGATCCTGATGTGGGCTGAGATAGGCTACCTTCCACCTTAGTGACAGACCTCCATCCCTGTCATTGAGAGTAGGGTGTCTGAGCCACCACTGAGGATTCCATTCATGATGGGATAAGAGGGCATCAAGAAAGACAGTGAAGACGGCCGAGAGCAGTGAATCCATTCCATATGGAAACAAAAAAGTAGCCTAAAAGTCTTAAACACTTAAAGCGGAACAAGTAAAATGGGAGAATTGAACCAATTAGAAAACTGAAAACTATAGTCAGCGAAATAAAACAATGAATTTGTATATTGAATCAAAAAAGAAAACTGAGGAATTTAGTTGGACAGAAAAAGAAATCTTTTTAAAAATTATTTTTTATTTAT
>NC_022013.1:85576129-85577122 GCF_000317375.1 Microtus ochrogaster
CGTGCGCCACCACCGCCCGGCTTTAAAAATTATTTTTTAAAAATAACTTATGGACTAGAGAGATGGCTTGGTGGTTAAGAGCTCTTGTTGCTCTTCCTGGGAAGAGGGTGGGAAGAAGGAAGTGAAGGACAAGAGTAGGGCCAGGGCAGGGCGGACGAGGGACCCTGAACAGGACAGCAGTTAAGAGACTGGGCTAATGGATCTCCAGTGAGGTCTTCTTTTAAAAGAAGAGCAATGGCGATCCGAGAGGGCTAAAATGAGATGTGCCCAGCACATCCATGGTCAGGTGAGAACAGAGACTGGGATGCCCACCAGGTCTCTTGCGGGCCTGAGCCTCGCCTAGATAGCAGAGAGCCTTGGCACCGCTCCGTTCCTGCCAGCAAGTGAGGCCGCAGGTGGAAGTCTCCCGAGCAAACGTGCAGAGAGCATGCATGCTGCCTGCACCTCCAGAACACAAGCCTTTGCCGCAGACGTGCAGAGAGCATGCTGCCTGCACCTCCGGAACACAAGCCTTTGCCAGGGACCGTTGCTCGGTGTGTGTCTGATATGTAAAGGGACATATTCATCACCATTGTGAGCCTGGGTGGCAGCAGCTACTGAGATGAAGGAAGAAAGCCAAAGAAACACTTAAAGGTGGTCCATGCCTTTGAACTTGATTTCTCCCCCAGGTCCCTCCTCTGCCCAGCTCCCCCTGTTCTATGTATCCCTCTCGCCTCCTTTGCTGTTACAAGGGTCACATTCTTAAAAAAAATAAAATAAAAACAAAATAAAGCTGTGTGCTAGCCACATACTGTTTGGCCTATTAATAAATCACAGCTTAGCAGTGTCTTCATGGACTCATTCTGTGACCCTTTGGCCTGGCACCCCCAGAAAAGGATAAACCAGCAGAATGTCAAAATTCCATGTTTCCTGAGGGATTCGTAGATGGAAATATGTCCTCTTAGCTTTAACTAGGAGCTTGTTTGGTGCCTGTTATCACAAACAGACCTCTTT
>NC_022013.1:85577724-85588849 GCF_000317375.1 Microtus ochrogaster
GTCTAATTGTGTCGCTAAGTCTGGCAGTGAGAACTTCTAGGGAGGGAGAGCTGACTGTGGAAGGGAGCGGCTCAGAGGAAAGGGAAGGGGCAGGAATTCTGGAGGGGCATAAACAGAAACATGACTGGGAAGGGAGCCGGTGATGGAGCACCAGGCAGGGTGAGGCTGGCAGTGCCACACAGAGGCTCTGCTGGGGCTTTCCCACTGGCTCCCCAAACACGGAATGAGTGGCTTTAGGAAACAGTCTGGCTGGGAGATAGAAAGGAGCAGGTGAATAAATTGAATTTCTGCAGAGCCAGTCCCTCCTGGTGCTCCTGGGAGTGTGCATAATTCCACTTCCCCCCACTTCCTCCCCTCCCCCATCCTCTTGGTCTCTGCTTTCTCTTTTCTAAGAGTTAGATAAAAATCATTGCCTTCAGAATATGATAATCCGCCCGGCAGAGCCCAGCTCCACAGCCCCACTCAAGAAAAACAGACAGTGAGCATATAAACCATGGTTGCCGATGGAGACACAGTGCCACTCTGCCCTGCCTTTGGGACTCCTGCCGTTTCCATGGGCTCTTTGTAGTGTCCTGGTGTTCACAAAATAAGCCAAACCACTGCATTAGCAAGCATTGCAAGCAGCCCTCTGAGGCCCAATGGGGGATTTGGAAGGATTCTGCCTGTGCTGACCAGACCTCTCTTCCGGGTGAAATACCATTTTTCTTTTTTTTCCAGCTGACTTCACTCCCCGTTGAATGCCTGGAGCAATTTAGTAAAGGCTAGTGGCCAGGCAGAGGAGGTGTAGGCATTCTGGAGTGCTGGGAGGAGCTGCATCAACCTTAAACTTGGCTTCCTCACAGTGCAGCCTATTAAATGGGGACAGACAGGGTGAGGAGCACCGTCACAGCTACGGCTCCTGCGTTTCCTGCCGTCTAACAGCAACCGAATCCATGTTTGTATCACCACTTTTGATTTCCCTGAAAAAGAATTTGTCCAGACATATAGAGTGGATTAAGCAGGAGATATCTTTACCTCCAAGTGGAAATAAGTATCCTGACTAGATGAAGCAGACTGCAGTCCCATTCCAGATTCTGATTGGGCCCCAAGTTTTATCTCAGCAATTTTGTGATTCTTGAAGATATTCAGCCACCTTAACAAAAATTGGCATGGTCTATTCAGATGGCTCAAGCGAAGCCAGAAACTCCTGATCTTCCTGCTTCTAAACTTAGCTTAGCCTCTGCTAGGAACTTCCTGTTAATTTGTCCCTGACTTTTCTGAAAGCATTCCATTCCCTGGATGATCATTGTGGCTCGGTTTGGAGCAAGACGTAGGTTGTAGTCACTTTCAGGACCCAATTTCATCTTTAAAGAACTTTGTTGCCCTTGACTCTGGCTGGACACTCCCCTGGACCTCATAATGCCAAAGCAGGTAGATCACAGTGAACCCCACGCATTGACTCAGCTGGTCTAGCATCCGTAGTGATGTGGGATTCATACGGCAAGCATAATAGTGGTATTTCTACAGCCGTGTTCTATACTCAGGATGCTCTTTAACTTCCCTTTTTAATCTGCTCTTTGAGTTCTTTGTGCTGTTTGAGAACCAGAATTTTGTACCGACTGTTCCCACTGACCAAAATATTCTTTTTTTTTCAGTCAATCCAATTTTGATTCATCTATCAACCTGTCCCCAACAAAAACCTCTCTTCTGGGAAGGTCCCTCTGGGTTAGAGTAGGTCAGCCTGCTGGACGCCATCCCGGTTTTTGTTAGAACATTACAAGTGCTCCACAACTGTAGCTACCTAACAAGGGAGCCTTTTCAATTGCCTTTGTGAGCACAGCCTACTCTAAAGCAGGCTGGGAGGCCTTCGCCAAGGGAAGGAGACACCAGTAAGAAAGCCCCTGGGAAGTCTTACACTGTCAACGGATGGAGGGGGAGGGGAAAGACAAAATGACACTTATTTCAGAACGTTGATGTGCGCTGGCCAGGCATCAGGGCTGGACTTGACGAAGTGATTGTGGAAAGCATCGCTACTGTGGAATTATGGGATTCAAAAGTAATGGGAACTATATGCAAACAGCAGCCACAGAATACTCCAGAGAGACGGAGACAGAGTGGCTTTCCCCGCCAGCAGAAGTGAGCCTTTTAAAGCAAGAATAGCAGTAATTTGCACAAGTGTTAAAAATCTACTTCCAACTGTAAAATTCCTGAAATATCTCTAGCAAGGCAACGGCTCTGCGTGGGAGATGATGTGCAATCTTGAAAAGCAGTGAGAATGGGATGTGCGTTGTGAAGGCGCCACCCTAATGAGCACAGTTCTGCTTGCTCCTCCATCAGCCTGCTGGAGACCAGAGAGGTCTTCAGAGAGGAGCTGTGAAAGCCGAGTTCCTCCACGACAGGATTGTCGAGGACGATATGATTTGGCATTTCTCCATTTTCTCTGATTTTGTGCAGACAGTAGAAGACTGTCATAAATATTTTCTGCAAATGGTGTTATAGATGGAAACGCAGCTGGCAGAGAAGTGGTCTGTGATTTGCTGGGTTGCTAGATTCCAGGTCTTGCGTGAGAAACAACCATGCTGGCAGGTTCATTGGCTTCGCATTTCTTCAACAAGCTTTTTTGTCTCTCACTTAAGTGATGAATTCAGTTCTGCCTGTGGACTCCTGGTGGTCGGGTAATGCTGGGCTACGGGGACTTCTGTGCGTAGTGGATTCGGGGCACATTAGGGGCTATTGAAACTGATTAGAAATGTTACCGTGCACTGTTAAACGTTAAGCCAGTGCACAGAGCTGCCTAAGACAAAGCTGGTGGGTAAGCGAGGTTTAGTGAGGCCTTGAGGTGGTTTGGGCAAATCATGTAGCCTCCTGGGATCTTAGTCTCCACATCCATGTAATCGTGGCAATAAAATGCAGTTTTTCCTAGTGGTCAATGAAGTTAGTGGCTATGAAATTGCCCCAAAGCACATGAAAAGCATACACTTAAGCACAATGTCATAACATAGTCTTTTGGCCCTGGCACCCAAACACACTTTCTGTAACCCTCTTTACCTTCCTAATGTCCCATTGCCTTCACTGGCCCCATGGTCACCACCAGTCTCTACTCGGTGCTTATCTTTGCACGACTTTGCTCTCCGCTGTCAATCTCAAGCTTAAGGAGCATTTCCTCAAGAAAGAAACTTGGTCTGGCGAATTAGCGTACTTGGTAAAGACACTTGCTGCCAAGCCTGGTGACTGGAATTCAATCCCCGGGTCTCACATGGTAGGAGAAAACTGACTCCTACAAGTTGTTTTCTGACCTCCACACATCTGCTGTGGCACGTATGCTCCTCCCAGGTTAATAAGTAAGTAATAAAAGGGAAAACTTCGTGTCAATCGAAATAATTAAAATTGTGAAATATTATTTCATAATTTTATACTATTTTAGGAAGTATTCTAAAAAGTTCTGTAAGAAATACAGGAGCACAGGAGCAGGATAAGTCCCTATAATGTCTGTGCACAGGTAAGATGGAGGATGGGAGTGAAATATCTAAATTATCCTTCTGAGCCCCCCCCAATCCCAGGAGGAGACACACTAGAGCATATTAGAAAAATTGTATCAACCTGAAGAATCATTTATGTGGGTGGTGGAATGCCCTTTAACTGTTGTGAGATGCTCTCAGACAAGCGGGTCATCTAGCTGAGGCTCCAGATGTCATGGAGCAGGGAAGAGACATCTATGCTACACTCTCTCTGTCATTCAGACCCGGGAAGTAAATGGAGGGAGGAACTGATTGTTTTCTGTCTGTGCATTTGGGAGTGGTTTCTTGAACAGCAGTGAGTGACTGCAACAGATCCTATTGAGCTGTAAGTGGCTGGGACTCCCTGTATGCATCGGCCACACTGGGTTTCCTGAGGAGCATTGGAAACCTGGCGACTAAGGGTCATGAATAGACATGCCCAGGACTTAGGGGGTGTTGTCTACACTGGATCTTTTGTCTTTCCACACAAGTTTTAGAATTCTGTGGATTATATATACACAAACTCTTAATGGGATTTTGGTAAGAATTGTTTGACCTGGTAGATCATCAGCATGGAGGGAGTTGGTGTCTTTCTCGGCCTTTCAGCATGTGAACCCAGTATGGCTTTCCATCTTGTTTAGATCTTTGATTTATGTTTTGCATTCTGTAATTTTCAGCATATGCATATTATACCTGGCATGTTTTATATATGTATATTTTAACATATTTCTTTATATACAAAAATAATTTTGTCTGCTCTTTGATTTGGGTTTTCATGTATTTGTTGTAGAAATTAAATATGCTGTTAATTTGTGTATACGGAATTTCTATCATCTGTACTGAATTCAGTTGTTCCCTTCTGGAACATTCTGTTTTGTTTTATTGAACCAAAGATCCAATCCAAGGTCTTCTCTATGCTACCACTAAACTATATCCCTCGCCCTCTTTGCCCTTTTAATTTGAGACTTATTGCCCAGGCTGGTCTTGAACCCGTCTGTATCCCACCCAGCCTTAAACTTCTAGTCCTCCTGACACAGGCTCTTGTGTATCTGGGACTGCAGGTCTGTGCCACCAAGTCTGGCTTCTTGGGATGATTTTAAAACTTGCTTGGTATTTTCTGTCTGTTTTCTACCTATTTTAATCATGTAATCTTAATTAGAGACATTTTCTTCCCTTCTCATCTGTATCATGCCCTCGTCTTGTCCCATCTGACTGCCCTGGTTGCACTTCGGTACTGAGTTATGTAGAGTGGAGTGGTGACAGCGGACATCCTTGTGTTAGCATCAGTGTTAGAGAAAAAAGATTCAGACTTCATGGCTGCCAGTGACATCATATGCCAGCTGCCCTTTGTCCACGAAGTTCAGCTGTTTGTCAGTGTGCAGTTCAGGGTTTTATAAATGTGTAAAAGTTATACTGGAGGCACTATAATCAATATTTGAGAATATTCCTCCCCTGCAGTCCCTGTTCCCTGACTCAGCCTAATCAGCTTCATAGGTGCACACTCTACTGTCTCTGGGCTTTTGCTTTTTCTCAGAACTGCATGTCAATGCAATCATCTGTAAGACCCTGTGGTGTCTTAGTTAGAGTCACTATTGCTGCGATGAAGCAGCTTGACCTAGGCAGCATGAGGTGGAAAGGGCTTACTCGGCTTATGTTTCCATGGTTATCATCAAAGAAGTCAGGACAGGAACTCAAGCAAGACAGGAACCTGGAGGCAGGAGCTGATGCAGAGGCCATGGAGGAGTGCCGCTTTTACTGGCTTGCTCCCCATGGCGAGTTCAACCTGCTTTCTTAAAGAATTCAGGACCACTGGCCCAGGGTTGACCCCACCCACAATGGGCTGGGCCTCCCCCATCAATCACTAATTAAGAAAAAGCCTTACAGACTTGTGTAATCCCTGTTTTACAGAGGCATTTTCTTAGTCCAGCTTCCCTTCTCTGGGTGACTCTGGCTTGTGTCAGGTTAACAGAAAACTAGCCAGCACACAATGCACGCTCTCCTTTGACAGCTCTCACTGCAGAGGTCCGCCATACTACAGCCACCTCTCCATTCCTGCCCGCTGCTGATCAGGGACGGTTTCCCATTGGATCCATTGGTTTGGGAGACACCAGGCTTGTTCTTCCCTCCCGCCAGCCCCACAACCATTGGACCATCTTACTTCTCAGGGCCCTTCCAGCTCTTACCTTCTCACAGCAAGTACTGCATTTTTTAACAGACTAACATTTTACATACTTTTTTCAAGAAAGAATAAGGGTGGTCCCTAGCCTGCTACCGTATTTGAAACAGAATGGAAACAAAGTTTCTCAGATTTGAAAAGGTTCAAATAAATATTTTTAAAATCTTAGAAGAATTAATGTTCAGACTCCACTTACAAGTTCTTCCCAGTAAGGCTCAGTCATGTCAGTGTGCTCAGCTCCCAAGAGGCTTCAGTGGTCACACTCAGCTTCAGAGCTGGCTTTCCTTGCCTGTAGAGTAAGAGAGAATAAACTGTGGGGGACCAATGAAAACGTCCTGGTAAAAATCACATTCCCAGGTTCTCTCCAGGACTCAATATCTACCGTGAAGTCATTGTATAATTGTTTATCCCTGCTGGCCTTCATAAAACACGTAAAAACAGCATCAAATATTCGTACCTTAAAATGGTGCTACGGGATCTGCAACAGGCTCGAGAGAGGCAAAGGACGGTCGTGTCACTATTAGGACTGTTAAAAAGAAAGCTACTAACACCAAGTGGAATGTGGTCCCTTCTGCCCGGACATTCTGTCCAGTTTGCAGGACAGTTTCCCTACTTTGCATCATAGTGTTGGTGGGCAGTGGGGGGGGGGGGAAGCAGGTTTGGCAGAGGGGAGAGGAAACCAGGACAGAAATCCAGCCTTTGGTGAAGAGTCAGCCAAATCATTGTGAGATAGGAGCACATCCAGGGTGGTTGGACCACGCATAAATACAGAGACAATCTGAAAGTTACAGACGTAAGCCATGGGCACTCAGTTCTCAGTGTCTTTAAAGAAACGTCAGAATCCAGACATCCTGGCTCAGAATTGTCACCTATCTGTTTGCGACTCTGCCTGTGCATAGAAGCAGCCTGGCCGTCCCAGCCTCAGCCAGGCTCTCTGTGTGGACACACATTCACCCGGAATTTAGAAAGAACAGTCAAATGGAGAAAGGACCCAAACAAGCCTTTTGGCTCTTGGGAAATAAGTCACTTACGCTCTGGGCCAACTATGGGAGTGGGTGTGGAGCTGTCTACTGGAACATGGGTAGCCTCTCCAGGATCACTTGCCAGAAAGAAACTGACCCTTGTTCCACCAGCAGCCATCAGTTGCCAATAGTTTTCAGGCAAGCAGCAGGACTTTGTGAGCCCTGTGCCCCTCCAGGCTAGGATTTGAGTTGACTTGCTATTGCGCAGGTCTGGAATGTGCCATCACAGGTCATGTGTGCTGTGGCCCTGTGGTGCCCGGCAGATCCTGTTTTGGTGTAGATGTCACCTACCTCTGGTTCCTATCATCTTTCTCCCCCTCTTCCACAATGACCATTGTCTATCCTTATTTTTTAAACTATGCAGCAATGTCAAGCGATTTTTCCGTGCCCTGCAACTAATTAACCCATATTTATCAGCCCTGAGGGATATAAGAGTTTGTGTTTGAATATTGTTGTACGCTTTCCCAGTGCGTACAACACTATTCTGTCGCTCTTCTAGACCTGGGCAGTGGTGAACGACATGGTCACAAAGCTGCTGCAGCCCTCTTCTGTCTCCTCTCTAATTTGCTGCTTTGCAGTCCAGGCTCTGCTCCGGGGCCTGGACATTTAGACTAAACAAAAAGCTTCTTCGGATTCTTAAAAAAAATAATGAGAGACTCATCTCAACAATGGACGATACACAAATGACCCCTGACCATCAGATTTGCAAGAATAAGAAAGCCCCACCTTTCGGGCAAAGGGCCTACTTGGAAGTGTGTAAGAGCCGTGAAATGCGAGATGTGTTATTGTGTGTACAGAAATGGTCCCGCTCACTAAGTTTGTGGCGTAAAAGAAACCCAAGTAAGACTTCATTGTACTGTTGTCAGGTCCCGTTACAGTGTGGCTCTGTGAGCATTCTTCTCACACTAAGTAAAGTGCACAGAGGTAGCAGGGACACATCTGACTTTCCCGGTGCCATGGGATGCTGGGATCCCGTGTCATAGGTACAGTAGGAGTTGAGGGTTTGAGGCGCAAGTGGGCATCCCAGCTGCTGTCCCCAGTGCCGGGGATGGTCCATCCACTCGGCGATTAGCAGCTTTCCAGACTAATAGTGTGGGTTAAGTGAGGCCACGGCGAGGGCTTCTTGGGCAGCGTGCTCTCCTTCCTCTCTGGCTTTGCTTCCTGTTAGAGAGGGAGCAGGAGAAGGAAACAACCAAAAAGTTATTTGTTACAAATCAAAGCTTCCCTGTCACAAAGACATAAATAAGTTCCTTACAACAGCTGCTTTAAATTAAACAGAGCCTGGGGCACATAGGAGGAGCCTGAGGCCACTCACAGAGCCGTCCCAGTTACCCATGGTGTCTGACGCTGATTCCTTCCCGTGAATGGAGTCCCAAAGCCGAGTATCTCAGTATTGAGTGCAAGCTGCTGCTTCTGCCATTTTACCTGTCAGGTCTGTGTCTGGAACAGAGTGGGGAGCGCTGCACCCCACTCACTGTGTGATTCAATTTGATTTAAGGCTCAGAATGTAATAAAACACCAGCACCTTTGGAGACTTGTGGCTATAGGACTCTGTTCCTCCCTCCCTCCCTCTCTCCCTCCCTCCATCCCTCCATCCCTTCTTTCCTCCCTTCCTTCCTCATGAAAGGTAGAATTGTAATACCTGCTTTTCGCACCAGGTTCTCAAGATTTCTCATGGGGTGGGATTGTCTCCAAGCTCATTTTCACATAGAAGATGTGCAGTACTTCTCCAGGGTTCCTGCTGCTCCAGAGGCTGTAGTCAAGCAATCCACCCCATCAATATAGTCAACCCAAGGTTGTCTGTAGCCTGTGAGTAGTGAGCCTACGTGAACACTGTGGAGGCTCGAAAAAGAAAAGGCGTCACGATCTCTGAAGGGAGAATGTAAAACCCAGTGACCGGGGTACTTTTGGTTTGGTTCAATTAAGGAAACTGTCAGACATTTGCCGGCTGCAGTAGTAGGATGATCCTTCCTACCTGGTGCCCGGCTCCTGTTATGTGTTAGCCCTTACCTTCCCAGCTCTTTCCATTGGTGAACTGTCTTCACGACGCGGTCTCTTTGAATCTGTCTTGCTGTCTTTTATTATTTGTGAAATTTCTCACACTCAGTGCTTCGGACTTTGTTCTGCCCCACTTCTTCCTTTCTTTCCTCTAAGATCCCAGCTAGCATGCATTTCCCTCCTGTGAATTATGATAAATACATCCATTCGTCCTGCATTCCAGTTTGCAGATCCAGGACTAATCTGATCTTAAATTATTAAGTTATCACTTCTACAGTTTCTGTTGCCAACTTTTATATAATTCTAATCTTTGTTTATATTCTTTCTTATTATTTAAATTTTGAACTATACTAATTATTGTTGTTTTGTTTGTTTGCTTGTTTGAGACAGGGTCTCTCTACTTAGCCCTGGCTGTCCTGGAACTCTCTATGTAGATCAGGATGGCCTCGTACTCGCAAAGATCGGCCTGCTTCTGCCGCTTGAGCTGACACACAGATTAAAGGTGTGCACCACCACACCTGACATATTATGGTTCTTTTAACGGTCTCTGTCAGAACCTAAATGTTTTCTACAAAGGTCTGTTCCTCTGTGTGTGTTCCCTCTCCCTTGGTCTTCTGACAGTTGTCTTCTTGTGCACCTGGTTAGAGTTGTGCTGACTGCAGAATATCCTACAGAGAAACCGAACAGACAGCTCGAGACTTAGATGATGCTGTGTCACTCACAGAAGCACATTTTTACCGCTAACAATCAAGATAAAGAGGTATCACCTTAATTCAGACAAGGTTTGGATTAACTGGTTCATTCTGATAGTGGCGGCTCCATTTCTTGTCTACCACACTCTTCCTGGTCGCAGTCCTTTGGGAGCACTGATGGAGGTCTTATTGAGTCCTCAGTGTGGGTCACTGTGTGCCCTGTCGGTGAGGCCATCAGAGCCACTGCGCGGCTGATTGGTTTGCCCGGCCCTGGCTCTCTTCTCAAAGCTACAAGGAGGAGCTCTGCTCATCAGCCTCACCTCCGTAAGCTTCCAATCCTTTCCACAACTGCGAGCTGTTAGGACCCTGCTGCTCCCCATGGTCTGGCTTGCCTTCAAACAGGGTTTTAAAGATATTTTTACCACTTTTTTTCCTTGTTCGTAGCAGGAGTCGGTCTGGAGCAAGCTAATCCACCATTGCTGGGAAACGGGGTTCTGCCGCAGATACTTAAATCACATCTCAGACAGACATTACATCATTTAACACAAAACAGGTGGACATTCCCTTAATGCTCAAATGCCATCGCTGCTCAGATCTCCTTCGATATCTGAGAAAGGCCTTCTAATCGTTGCTCCGTTTGAATCGAGATACACCAGGCCTGCACAGTACATGTGCTCGTTACATCTCTTAAGTCTTTTTAAATCCCAACTGTTCTCCCCTGTCATCTCTTCCTTTTCCTTCCATGACCTGTCAAGGACCCTGCATCGAGTGCCGTGGGTTCCCACAGCCTCAGTGCAGCCAGCTGCTTCTACGCTCTCCTCTATCGCTTGTGTTTCTCATAAAGTGGAATCTAACTTTATGGGCTCCATTAGATTCTGTTTGGGTTTGTTGGTTTCTGTTTGGTTTGGCAAGGATGCTGTGTAGGTAATGCCAAATAATTTTAGCCGTGTCCCATCAGACAGCGCTCCATGTCTGGTTGTCCCGCGCCAGTGACTGATCAGTGGGTTCAGATTGCAGCAGTCTAACCCACCACTGGAAGATTCCCCCAGCATCCTTTCCTCTAGCAGATTTATCTAGTGATACATCTTCTCCCTGAAGCGGATTTTCAGGAGTTGTAAGCTGGTCTTTCAAGCTCCATCACCAGTCCTCATTTCTCAGCTAACACCCATACAACTAGATCTATATAGTCATGCAGACTCAACAGGCAGGTTAAGCTCTCATCTGAGAACCAGCAAATGCTTTGTGTTCAGGTTTTAAAAGCAGGCTCCCTGTAAATGGCAAGCTCAGCCACTACTGAAGCAAGATGAGGGTTGCTGTCTCACGTGGAGAAAACTGGGCACGCAGCAAAGGCAATGCATGGGCTTCTTTTCTCTGTGTCCTTTGAATTCTCGGCTATTCCAATTCCCTGACCCTCGGCCATTGCTTAAACCTGAGAGCAAGACCTTGTATGCCTACCCTGGGAAACAACTGGAACTAAAGGTATTGGTGCCCTGCCCTGTCCTTCTCAGACCCATGCCCTCTGAGCACTTCCTCACAACAGCCCTGGGGGCAGTTTTTGCATCATAGGCCCAGCCTTCTGGGGCATGGGGTCGCTTGCCTCCTCCTCCTCCTCCTCCTACTCCTCCTCCTCCTTCTTTTTATTTTTTATTTTACAAGACAGAGTTTCTTTGGAGCCTGCCCTGGAACTCTCTCTGTAGACAGGCTGGTCTCGAACTCACAGAGATCCCCCTGTGTCTGCCTCCCGAGTGCTGGGATTAAAGG
>NC_022013.1:85588949-85600445 GCF_000317375.1 Microtus ochrogaster
CCTCCCCCTATCAAGTTCCCCTCCCTCATCAGCTCGAAGAGCAATCAGGGTTCCCTGACCTATGGGGACCACCCACCTCCATCCAGGTCTAGTAAGGTGAGCATCGAAACTGCCTAGGCTCCCCCAAAGCTCGTTCTTATAAAAAGAAAATGTGTAATGCTCAGATGAACACAATGCCCTGTAAGCTGACCGTGGTGTTATATGCTTCTCCCGTGCTTTTGTTGAGGTGTTTCTGAGTCTGGGGCTGTGTATCCTAGCAGGCCCTCCGGTCCTGTTGAATCAACTCTATGACCTTGTTTGTCTCAAATCCTTCTTTTTTGTGACCAGTTTTAACCCTAGTGTCTCTGACATGAGGGCTTCTTTTCCAGTTCTCGGTCTTCCCTATCTGGTGAAGCTTTCTTCACGCCCTCGAGAGCATGCCATTGATAGAAGACGTGGGAGCTGGGCTTGTCTGCAGTGGACAGCCTGGCCTCAGACCCCTCCCCTCCAGATCTGCATCCAGCCTCCCAACCACGGGTAGAGTGCCTTGCCCTACCCCGTGCCCCACAGGCTGAACCCAGCACCCCATTTCTCAGTCTAAACTATCTCCCTCTTGCCTGCTCCCCAAGTCACTGTGGTCCTTGCTGCTCCCCAAGCACCAATGTCTGTGCTGTGTCTCGGGGAGGGAGGGATACTCATGCCCCTGCCTATGTTGTGACGTAATCCTTATTTCTCCAGCTTAGCTCTGGGTCCACCAAGGATGAGAATGCAGAGCCTGAAAGTCCTGGACCCAGAATCCGGCATCTCACAGCTACGCTGTCCCCCCTCACTTTCACACCCTCATTCCTGTTCCTCCCCAGCAAACCTTCAGGCTCTCTTTGTAGCCTTGATTGACATCTGATAGCCCTGTAGGTGAAGACCAACAGACCCTCCACCCTCATCACTTCCCTGTGTGGGAGGTTCATGGAAATCCCACACCCCAGGTGGGCCACCCAGCATGAGTGAGCCCCCCTCTCAGCTCCCCGGGGTGCTGCTCCAGCCAGTAATCATGACTCCAGTTCCATGTCAGCTGGGAGACCTCCAGGAACCAAAGTCCCTGGCAGACCCCAACTAAGAGCCAGCTCACTGAATTTTTGTGTGGGCGTCCCACCCCCACCCCCGCTCCCCACAGGAACCTCCTCTTCGCCCTCCCTTAAGAAACTCCACTCAGTTTTCAATGTTCCGGTGACCGAGGCAAGTACCTGTCACGGCGTAATTATGCACCACTTTCTCCGCCATCGCCGAACCGAAAGATTTTCTTTCCTCCTGCTCTGTGACATGACAGACACCCACTTAGTGGAGAGATTATTAGTATAAAATTACTTTTTGGCCTTTAAATTTAACTATACCATATTCACAGCAATAAAATAAAACCCCAAATCCAGGTGTGCTTTCCGGGGAACGTGTCTGGGGCAATTACCTTCTGATAATGGCGTCCTGCACTTAAGCCTTTTGTCTGAGGCTCTCGAAATCATTTCCATACAACTCCATAATGATGCTCATTCTGGAAGGGACAAGAGGTGAAATGGGTGACCCCGTAGCATACACCAGAGATGAAGGTGATCAGGGACCCAGGTGTCTGCTTTGTTCCCACTCTCCTCCCTTTCTGGGTCTTTAAAGAGGCGTGGGCCGCCTTCTGTGGCACCGCGTTTGCCCCCGGGTTGCCAATCTCCCTTTTTAAGAGCAGGAATGGATAGGTTTCTATATCCAATTTCATGGGGAGGGGCTGAAGCGAACGGAGGAGGTGCAGAGGAGCTGTTACATAGGAGAGCTTTCCCGTGGATTGAGTGGCCTCACAGATGAAAGGCAGCTGAAGCAGAGCCACACGGGGCCAGGACTGTCTAAATCAGCTCCTGGACCATGTGTGCCCCTGGGCTATAAAGACAGGTGCCTCCGTCTCCACATAAGAAGTGTGTCCTGCTTACTCTTCCTGGTTCTCTAAATGCCCATCCTTCTTCCTCTAGCACAGACATTTCAAGTTCTGGGTACCAGCTTACTGCACATGTCCTTCTCCAGTCCGCCCAGCCGCCCGTCACTTCTCTCCATTGGCTACTCCATCATTTTCTCCCTCCACTCAGGCTAACAAATTGGAACTGAGTATATGACTCACAGGATTTGAGCACTAAATTACTCTCCTTCCTGTAATGTTGTTTTAACTCTCGTATGAATGTTTCTCTGTGTCTGGTGGGATCACTGGGCCTTGAGAAAAACACTCATGTCCGGCCAGAGTGGTATTTCCCCTCGAGCCCGGACATGATCCTTCATAGACATCAGAAACTTGGCGTTCACTTAGAGTGCTGGTTCTCAGTCTGTGGGGTCACAACCCCTTTGGTGAACCTCTGTTTGCCAGAAACTTATACATTACAGTTCATAACAGTAGCAAAATCGCAGGTATGAAGTAGCAATGAAAATACTTTTATGGTCAGGGGTCACCACACGAGGAACTGTATTGAAGGGTTGCAGTGTTAGGAATGTTGAGAACCACTGGCCTAGAGCCTGTTGGAGGCAGAGTAGACAATGCTGTGGGATCCAGTATGATACGACACAGTGCTGAGTCCTCATTCTTGATCCACCACGCCCATCCTATGCTGTGCTTTACGCCTGTGACAGTCGGTATTAATTGCTAACTTGACAGCCAGGAGACATGTCCCTGGGCCCCCCTCTGCAGGGCTGTCGACAGGTCAGCCTCTGAGAAGGTCTGTAGGGAATTGTCTTGATTGTGTCGATGTGGCAGAGGGACCCCCTTAATGATGGGCAGGACCATTCCCTGGGCTCGAGCTCCCATGCTGTGTAGAATGGGGAGGGCAAGCTGAGTAGCAGCATGGATGCGTTTATTGCTATCTTCTTCTGAGTGTGGATGGGCTGTCGCTTGGAACTGTCAGTCAGTGAATCCTTCCTCCTTTAAGTTACTTTTGTCATGGCATTTTATTACAGGAACAGGAGAAGGAACTGAAACAATACCAAAGACCTTACATATGAGTTGAGTTCTGCATGTTAGGTGTGGTGAGAACACATACAGACCGGGGTATCTTAACCAGTGGTGAGAGAAAGTGAGCACACAGGAGCTGGAGGAAGGTGGACCGTGATGGGCGCCACAAAGGGCTTTGAAGAGGAGCTGTGGCAGCTTCTATTTGGAATCAAAGAAATTCTCACCCATTTAGTCAACAAATATATAGTGGTGGTATGTGGGAACACCCCCAGTCCTCTTCTCCAGAGGAGGGAGGCCCTGCCTGATGGTCATGTGGCCATCGTTAGAGCCATCTCTTAGAAAATACTGGCCCTGTGTTCTCCCTGCTTCCGCCACTCCTCATCTGTGAGCCCATGCAGCCTGTGCTTAAATGCTCCTGTGGAGCAGATCCCTTGTATTTCACACACACACATGTGTGAGCCCATGCAGCCTGTGCTTAAATGCTCCTGTGGAGCAGATCCCTTGTATTTTACACACACACACACACACACACACACACACACACATTGATGGAGCCAGGCTAGTGTTGCAACTCCGTGTAAAGAAGGACCTGGATCAGATTCATATTCCAGAATGCAGTGCGGGATCCTCTAGATGTAATTGCAGAGGTCCAGGTGGATTTCTCTTTTCTAGTGTTAACCATAAAGCCATCCAGTTGTCTCACCCCACCCCACTCCCAGGGCAGAAGGATTCTAGGGATCTGAAGAAAGATTGTTATAAATCAGTTCCTCTCAGCACTGGCTTCTGGATCACACACTAATTTCCCTTCAGGAGCTGATTAACAGCCACAGCCAGCTATTCCCCTGTTCCCCAGTCTTCCGATGCAGCACTGGCTGCGAAGGTGAGAGCTACTGACACTGTTTGCCCTTCTGATCTCTTCCAGGATCTTTTTCCCCGGAAGCCACCCCGTCCGAGGTGTGCAAGTGATGAAAGTTGGCAAGCTACAGCTGCATCAAGGCATGTTCCCCCAAGCCATGAAGAATCTGAGGCTGGTGAGTGTGCCAAGACTCGGGTTCTGCCTGGTGTACCTTCCTCTAGCTGTTGCCAGGCCTCTGCTTGGTAATTGCCAAGCTCTGTTTTAGTGTGTGGGCACAAACACACACATACACACACACACACACACACACACACGAATATGCTGGAAAATGTTTAACAACCATGTCTAAAAACATTTGTACCACTTGCCAATTTCTGTGGTAGGAATGTACCCAAATGTAATTCATTTTACACTGCCAGTACAGAATCAACCTACTTGTGTATTATGTGTGCATGTGCACACACACATGTGTGTAGGTGCTTGTATAAGTGTGTGTACATGCATGTGGAGGCCAGAGGTCAACCAGCTGTCGTTCCTCAAGAGCCATCCACCTTATTTGGGGGAAACATAGGATTTTTCTGAATTGCAGCTCATTGATTGGACTAGGCCGACTGGCCAGTGAGCACCAGGGACTTGACTGTCTCCATCTCCCCAGCATTGGGGATTACAAGTCCACTCATCTACACCCCGCTTCTAGCATGGGCTCTAGGGCTCAAACTTAGGTCTTCATGCTTGCATGACAGACACTTAACCTACTGAACCCTCTCCCTGGGCTCCTAATTATGATTTTCATAGTCACTCTTACAAACTGGTGTGAGTCTCAGAACACCACAACACGTGTGCCCTGACCTACAGATCCCCCTTCTCCACATTCTCTGAACACGGTATGTCTCTTCTTCCGGTAGGCAGGACCTGGTCCTCCGTCTCTAGACTCTGCATCTCCCCTTTCCTCTCCCCACTGCTAGAATGGTTGCCCTGTATCAACACTGACTTGGAGGCACAGCCAGTTCTGTGTGTTCTGCTTAATTCAATGTGAGTTGCTGATTAAATAGCGCTGCTACTTAGAATGAGACCCATTATCATCCCCACAGTTTAATGGAGGAGACAGACATGTGGAAAGGTTTTAAGAATCCACACTAGAATGCAAGATTCCTCCCTTCTCTCAACTGTCCCTTTTAAGGAGATGATGCTTCCTGGAAACACTCAGTATTCAGAAATGCCTTCAAGCCTAGCTGAATTTCTGATGCCATTGTGGAGGCAAGCTGGGGAGACATGAGAGCATGTCTGGCCCTCTTCCGCTCTTCACCAGGGGCTGAATTCTTGCCATCATTGTAGAGCTTCCGCTGGGGGCATTAAACACCCTCGGCTGCAAAGACTACCATGATCCATGCAGACAGCGGGGGGCCTATGGGTAATATAGCTTTCGTGGAGGATTCTTGCAGGCCATGGCCAGATCCTTCTGATAGCCTTCCTGTTGCTGTAATACTTCTACCCTCTCTCATGCCTGTCCCCTTCTTGGGAGGTTGCCACACCCTATCCAGAAGCTTCTGTTGGAAGTCTGCCCGGCAGTCCCTGCTCTTGGCACCAGAAATAAGCCCAAGCGTGAGTGCTGAGGAAGGCCAAGCGAAGGCTGTTCTGGGAGGGACCTGGGGTCATTGGCCATGCTTCTGATTTGAGAACACGGTCTCACCCAAGACAGCCTGTCTCACTCTAGACAGGCCCAGGCTTCTTCTGAACACTGTTTGACTTGAGATAAGTCTCCAAGCTTCTGGTATGTTCTTATGAGAACCCCAAGAGCAAATATGTCCCCTGGCAACATGGCAGAGCACCAAGGGTGCCAGGTTTAGAGTCACGGGCTCAGGTTCTAGTGCGACCATGTAGCTTTATAACTTGAAGTGAGACACTTAGTCTCTCTGATTATGGTTTTATTTTTTAGGTGAGGATAACAACTCTTCTATGGAGTTGTTTAGATACGTGGTTGAGGCGGTGTTGAGGGTAGGCTTGCCAGTCTCAAGCATTTGGAGACTATGATCCTGTTGTCTGGAACCTTTATTAATTGTGTTTATAGCTTGGGGTCACAACCGGTCTTCCTTTTGAACAACTCCATCCTTCATCTTGGGGTGTTACCCCAAGGGGAATGGGGCTTCCTCAAGGGACTGATGTGTCTTATGTGTCCCCTGATGGTGCCAAATACAGAAACATGTGCCATCCACCCTGACAAATTTGTACTGGAGTGAACGTATTTCTTAGTGAGCAGGAGCCCCAGCAGTTTTCTTAAGTGATGGAAAACTACCTGAATTTGGCAAAAGTAAATCCCCCAAATTAAACCTAAAGACATTCTCACCCAGATCTGTTACTCAAATAGAACTAAAATCCCAAGCCAATCCTCAGAGTAGCAAGAGGATCAAATGAATCCTGCCGATAGGGGAAGAACAACCTGAATCGGAGTGGTTCACCAGAAAGCCTTCAAAATGGCACACTGTTTTCAAGTGTACTGGGAGGAAAGAATTGACAACCCCCAAACCCAAATTCAGTAATAGCCTCTGCCAGACGTTGAGAAGGAGATCGAGCAGTTCACAGTCTCAGGGAAATTAAAAGACCTCATTACCATCCGATCTCCCCTAAAAGAACTGACGCCCAAATCCTCTAAAACCAAAGGAAAACAATAGAAGAAGGAATATCGAAGCGTCAGGAAGAAAGACCGCAGTAAGCAAATGTGTGAGTAAGTGGATTGGTCCTTCTTCCCTCTAGTTTTCTGTGCTACAGTCAAAGCCAAACTTCTAGTGCAGTCTGAGGTGATTCTAGAAGTAAGTAGTGAAAGCAGCTGGATAATTACACTTCAAGGGGGAAGGTAAAAGACAGAGAAGAGGGAGGTCTCTGTACCAGATTCCAAATGCTAAAGTGAGGACACCACTAGTCTCTAATGAGAAAAGAGGCGGGGGCTTAAAGCAACCGCTTCTTAAAATGCCGTGTAAAGGAATGTACTCAAAGACACTACGGACGGGTGCCGTAGCTCGGTTGGTAGAGTGCTTGCCTAGCACGAGCCTGGGGTTTGATCCCCAGCATCTCCTTACAGGAATGTGGTGGTGCACCCATGTAACCTCAGCACCGGAGAAGGAGAGGCAGGAGACTGAGAAGTTCAAGATCATTCTTACCTATACAGCAAGTTCAAGGCGAGCCTAGACTACATGGGGATTTGTCACTACATAAAAAAAAAAAAATCTTTAAATGACATGTTAAAAAATATATATGGGAACGCAGGGGGATTCAAAAAAGAAAACAAATACCAAAAAGGAAGAAAGAACAAACAAAAAATAAAATTATATATTTAAATTCTAATGTAGTAATAACTACATTGTGAATGATATAATCTATGTAAGTTATCTAAATACTCTAAAAGGTAAAGATTAATAGAATAGATGTATTCCAAAGTAACCCAAGTATGTACTGTCTATAAGAAACTCTTTTAAATATAATGATATGGACAGATTGAGAGTAAAAAAAATAGAAAACACATCATGAAAACAATCAAAAGACAGCTGGAGTGGCTATATTAATATTGTATAAGTAGACTTCATGGCAAAGAAAACTTTTCTGGAGACCAAGGGCATCACATAATGGAAATGTAGTCATCTACTTAGAAGCTATGATAACACCAAACATGCCTGCCCCAAACTGCATGGTTTCAAACAGTGTGTGTGGGGGGAACCCTGTAGAGCTCTGCTATGGAGCCCGAGACAGGAGGGTTACTAGGTGGAGGCCAGCCTGTGCACCCTAGCAAGTTCAAGAGCAGTCTGGGTAGCACAGCAAATTCTGTCTCAAACCCCAACCAAACCAAACCTATAGATCTGACAGGAACTAGAAAACCGCAAGGAGAGAAGCAGTGTGCAGCCTCGCCATCTACAGTTGACGGGAACGACTAGGCAGAAAACCGACAAAGACGGAGGAAAATTTATTACTCCCACTGGTCAGTCGGGCCTTAGCGATGTTTATAAAATGCCCTCCTCAACAAGGGCGGGAGAGACGTGACGTCCTTTGCAAGTGTGTAAAGAACACAGGTAGAGTAGAACACATGCCATCTTCCAGGTCATTAAACAAGTACCAATAAATGGAAAAGGTTCATAAGTGTAAGAGTCACACAAAGTAAATTCTCTAACCCCAGTGGAATCAAAATAGAAATTAAAACAATACTTGGAAACAGAACAAATATCTGCTTCCCCTTCTATCTGAGGGAGTGTCCCACCACTACTGCTGCCCGAGTCATGGCTTAAATGTATTCATTTGATGACACCAACGTCCTGGGAACGTGTGTGACTCCTTCAGATCCCTCGGGAACTATGTTAATGCTTATTGAGTTGATTCTGGAGAGATTCAAGGGATCTCAGTTCAGTTTCCAGCACCCACATGGTATCTTACACCATCTGTAACTTCAACTCCAGGGGGTCCATTGCCCTCTTCTGGCTTCTGAGGGGACTAGACAAGCATTCAGTGTACCTACATGCATTTGGGCAAAACACTCAACTCATAAAATAGAAATAAGTAAGTCTTTTAAAACATTACTATATAAAGATAGTACCACAATAACAACTCTATGTATGTGTATGTACCATATGCATGCAGTCCCCATGGAGGCCAGAAAAAGACATTAGATCTCTTGGAACTAGAGTTACAGACAGCTGTGGGCTGATTTGTGGGTGCCAGGAACTGAACTCAGGTTCTCTGCAAGAGTAGTGTCATTCAACGTACTTATCCATGGAACCATCCCTCCAGTCCCAACAATAGCACCTCTTCCTGGCATGTTCTTTCTGCTGCTGATGGGCACCCTGGGCTCATCACACCTGTAACCCTTCCTCCTGTGGGCATCCGAGCACTTTGCCTTCACCGTGATGACCTCATAGGTCCAGACTGACAGGGCCACAGCCCCTCCCGCCCCTCCACAGCAGGAACCCAGACTCACTGGAACTGCCTGCCAGTACAGGGCCAATGAGTAGACAAGTGGTCTCTCCTCCCCCAGCACATTCCCGGCAAGGGGAACAGACACTTGCAATGAGTCTTTAAGGGGCAGAGTGGAATGGGGTCTGGAGGGAGGCTGCTGAGCTCACATGGTCCTCAGAGGCTTTGGGGTTTCCTGCTGCCCATTGCAAAGGGGCTCAGTGGCTCTGGAGTGGCCTGTGGGTATAACTCCACTGCATGTCCCTTCCTGAATGCCCAGGCCACCTCCCCCAGCACACACACGGCTTTCTTCCTGGGATGGACAGAAGAGGAGAACTCTCTTCAGTGTCCCCTGGGGTGACATGAGCTAAAGGCCCTTATCTTGCACATGTTTCTTTTCCTTCTGATTTTTATATCCATATTTAAATCATGCTTGGGGAAGTCATTTATTGCGTTCCCCAGGCTCACAGTAGAAAGCATATGAGATCCTTGATAAGCTTAATATATTTATATTAAAAATTAATAAGAAAGCCATATTGTTTCCAACTTTAAATCATAATTTGATCTCATTCATTTTATTTAATACATGGCCACAATTCTAAAATTACTTTAAAAAATAGGATGAGATGGAAATCAGTTCTGGGGCCCTTTTCTTTATTTCTCAGCAGAGAGCCCTGCGCCTCTCATGTGGCAGACAATCTACATTGCCATTTCCGGTGTGACATTTAGAATCTGTACGTGGGTGCAGCACATCCCACTGGAGGCTGCAAATGAATCCTCTGTGCCTGATTGTATGCAGGCTCCCTTTAAATGCTGCCATTAAAAAATAAAATTTAATGGAAAGCGAGATGCTTTCCCCAAACCGAGCGTGCTCCAATTTCATATTTCCTTAATCTGTTTTATACGCCACTGCAGGAAATTAAACTGGAATTGTTCTCTCTGACGTGCACATGCGTAGCATTTGGGAGGCGCTGAGTGCGGGGAGACTCAGAGCTCCCGGCAACAGTTGCTCTGGCTTGCCCAAGATTTACGGCAGCTTCATTTTGGTGGGGGGGGGTGAGGTGAGAGGAAGCAGTCACCTTCCAGCCAGGCTGAAGAGGTGTCCCGAGCACTGAGGACTGTCTTCTGTCCCAGGCAAGTATTTGCCTGGGGACCGTGGTAGACACGAGTGGCATCCAGGACAAGGACCAGATGTTCTCCTCCATCATCGGGTCTTCCCTGCTCAGCATCTCACAGCGTTCACACTGCAAATACGTGAAAGTCGCTGGCAGGCTTAGCATTCTGCTTTCTTTCCATTTCTCTTCCATATAAGACTACCCCTCAGAGAAAATCTTGTTTATTTATTTATCTAAGCTCTGGTTTCTACACAAGTGATGCACTTTTGGCCTTTATCCCACACCCACCCGCTACTACACCCACCCGCTACTATCGCTGCCATCTTCACGTTAGTCCTCTGTCCCCTCCCTATACTCCTGTCCTCTGCTTCTAGCCATTGTGGTACAGAATCCTGGAACACTAGTGCCCTATTCCCGTATGACCCTAGTGTTGAGGTCCCCAGCAAATGAGAGGACACAGAGCACAGCCAGCAGCCCTTGACCTGGGCCACGCCCAGGGTCCTCAGGCTGTCTAAAAGTGGTATCCAGCACTGTCCACAGCTAGAGGCTGTACTGGACAGGAAGAGAGGACACTGGCAGGGTGCTGCTAGCTAGGCAATCTCACTCTGCCCCGAGTCAGGCCAAGTGAGTTGGAGTCGTTTCTTCTGATCAGGGCTTCTGGCTAGGCATTTTTGCCCTGCCTTCAGGAAGCTGTCTGGGCAGTGGGGCTGTGAGCTCAGGTGGTGGCAGCTTCCCTGTCTTCTGGGTCCTGCAGCCCCAGTGTGGTCATAGGTCCCAAGTCTCCAGGGGAGCGTGGGCACCTGCCCTGCTACCAGATGGCAGCTCTGCCTCTTCAGTGGACAGGAACATTCTGGTTAGGACTGGAACTGCAGGAGGGTAGTGAGGAAGGAAGACTGGAAGCAGAAAGATGCCTGGGAAAACACAGATCAGCCTTCCACTGTCGGGGTGACAAGAAGACAGCGTTGCCATTTATCTGTCAGTCAAGTCACAAAGAGGACCAAACAACAGTGAGGCCAAGCCTTTGGTCTGCTTAGGAGCTGTGAGAACATGCCAGCAGAGGGCACTGTGCCAGGGGAGCCCTTTCTCAGGATAGATGCAGGGCCAGGTCCTGTTTGCAGGGGGCCCTCCCAAGAAAACATTCACCCTCCCCTGTACAACACAAGCATAGCCAGCCCCAGGTAAGCAGATGGGAGCAGGACAGCCATAGTGGCTTTCGAGAATTCGCCATGAAGGATCTGATCCAGGAGCCTCCGTAATGACACCATCATACAGGTCTCTGCCTCAGACCCCAGCATGTCCAGCACAGCCGAGGGCCCAGGGCGATGCGGAGAAAAGAGACTAAAACATAAGGCTTCAGATGTTGGCTTTTAATCTCCCAGAGTCGGTGGCCTGCAAGGTGGGGCAGCTCCTCCTCTCCCCCTCCTCCAACAAGCCCTGCCTCAGAATATGTGTGCAGTAACTGCAGCAGGACAGACCTGTGCAGATTTTAACAAGAAACAACTTCCCTCATCTGTCCCGGCCCCTCCTGTAGGCCTGACTGCTGCTGCACGCCCCGAGCGTCAGGACTTTCTTTCAGTTTTCCTTTTTCTTCCTACTGACATCTAAATGTAACCCCACCTCCTGCCCCTCTAACACACACACAGAGA
>NC_022013.1:85600700-85613912 GCF_000317375.1 Microtus ochrogaster
AGAGAGAGAGAGAGAGAGAAACAGAGACAGACAGACAAGCAGAGAGAGCCTACTTGTTTTCTGTTCTTTAGCCCTAAAGGGAACACCCCTACAGAAACATGAAGAGAAGCCAGGAACTCAGGCTGGCAGCGGCCATCAGTCAGAGAGCTTAGTTGCCCTGCCTTCTCTCTTCCCCTCTGTAGAGGCAAGAGTGTCCGTCTTGATGGATGTAGCAAGGACAGAGTGGTCCCACTGAGACCTATTCGGTGCTTTCCAGCTCCAAAATCTCTATGGCTTTAAGGTGCACAAACCCAAGAAACCCAAGAACTCCACCCCTAAGGATTTATCTCAACAAATACTTAATAAAGGGGGGAACAAAGGAAAAGGAAAATACATACACACACAACAGTAACAACAGGAAACCCATAGCTGGAAGATCTGTGTCATGTCATAATCAAAAACAACTGGAAGTGACCTAAATTTTCAAGAGTAGTTTATGAAGTAATGTCTGTAAACTAGACGTGGTGGAGTTACACACACCTGTAAAGTGGCAATCGTGCTGACTTTAGACTAACCCAGAGTGGTGGCCAGTGGCTGATTGCTGGGATCACGGCACTTGCACCCAGTGGGATGCGTGTGTGTTTTGCAGGGTGCTTTGGTTGCCCTGAGCCCATCCCGTGGTGCTTCCCAGCCACCAGCCATCTCGAAGGGTCTTTAGAACACAGTCACACAGGATGTGGTAGCTTTGAATTCCCTTCCCTATTCCCACCCTGCCTCCCATTGAACAGTGTGTAGTGCTGCTGTTTGAGCCATTCATTGCTCGTGCAAACCATCCAAAGACTCAGTAGAGCAAAGAACAGTAAGATTATGTTCACAGTTCCCAATAAGATTATGTTCACAGTTCCGGGTCATGGAACTGAGCATAGTGGGAAATGGCTTCTGCCAGGATGCTAGAGTCAGCTGAAGCCCCACTGGACACAAACCTGGTGACTGGGCTCTTCTGTTAGTCATCCAGAGCACACCACATGTGGCCACTGCACGCAGCGCGGGCATCCTCACAGCTTAGAAGCTGGTGTCTCAGGAGCAAGCACTAGAGACCAAGGCAGAGACTTCTTGCCTTTAAGTTGCTAACTTTATTTCTTCTGGATTCTCATACTGGAGTAGCCACAAACTCAGCCCAATTTTCAAAGTATCCTAGGGGTGGAAAGTCAAGATTTAGTAACAAGACTGAACATGGAGGCTTAAAGAAGGGAACGTCCACATGCTGTCACTGCGCTGGCACACACCAGGAAGAGAACGTAAAATGTGTGTGCACAGCACATAGTGACTCAGATTAAAAAGAAAAGTGTCACAGGGCAGCTGGATGGCACAGCAGATGGAAGAGCTTGCCACCAAATCTGGCAACCTGAGTTCTATCCCTGGGACCCACAGGGTAAGAGAGAACTGGCTTCCTCACTTTGTCTGCTCACAAAATACATGCAAGTTTTAAAACCTTTTGTTAGGAGGAAGCAACTCACTGTTTATTCTTTTGTGTGACTGACCTGTCTCGGTGAGAATTAACGAACCCCCTACATTACCCACCTAAACCTGTGCATCAGTGTAGTCACTGGAGATCATGGCTGCCCCAGGGTGCCCGGTGCGGAGCCCACTTTCTAAGCACCCAGGCGGCACCCATGCCACCTGTATTCTGACTCCATGAGCCATGGTGCTGCCTGCTTCCTAAAGACCAGATGCCCACCTGTGGGCCACAGGGCCCCTAGATCATTGGGAAATGGTGAGAAGCCAGGTAGGGGCTTGTCTGTTTTGAGATATTAATCTGTCACCTAGGCAGGGGCATGTCTGTTTTGAGATATTAATCTGTCACCTTTCCTTTATCTTTAGGCCTTTGACATTATGAAAGTGACCCATGGCCGAGAGCACAGCCTGATTGAAGATTTAATTCTTCTCCTGGAAGAATGTGATGCCAACATAAGAGCCTCCTAAGGCCAGCCAGAGGGACAGGGGAGGTGGCGCACCCTCGTTGAACGCCTTATTGAGGTCACACACTCTGTGATGTTTGCTATGTGAACCTCCTGTAAAAAATGCCATTCTGTGTTTCTGTGGGTAACTGTGTTTCTGTGGTGTGTTGTGAGAAGACCCATTCATGGTCAAGTAGAACCATTACAATAAATACAAAAGTTGAAAAGAGTTGAAAATGCCATCTGGCAGCTTGGCTTTGCCTACTCATGGGTGACTTTGATGTTTAAAATCTCAGCATTGGAAATAGGAACTTACCAAAAAATAGGATGAAAGGCTGGGTGGTGGTGGTGGTGCACACCTTTAATCCCAGCATTCAAGAGTCAGAGGCAGGTGGATCTCTGTGAGTTCAAGGCCAGTTTGGTCTACAGAGTGAGTTCAAGAACAGCCAGAGCTATGTAGAGAGAGCCTGTCTCAAAAGACAAAAGAAAACTGAAATAGGATGGAATAAGCTAAACCTTCCTCTTTGGATGAATATAGAGGCCGTTGGACTAAAGTAATCGTTTTCACCTCTACTCCTAAACACAAGTGTATGTCCATTTTGTCAAGAAGTAGATGTTTTATTGCTGTTCTTTTGTTTTTATTGACATGTATTAATTGTACTAAATAATGTGATTCGCTGTGATATTGCAGCGCTTAAATATACGTGTCTAGTGTGCACCTTCCAGGACAAATCTGGCCTCCCTGTCTTTTCCCTGGCTCTACAGTTCACGTTTCTCACATCGCCCACCCTGACTTTCACACGCGAGGGAGAAAGGGTCACACTCATCTCCGTCCCTGGCTTACTTCACTTCGTACAATTTTCTCCAGTTCTGTTCATTCTGCTATATTTGACAGGATCTCACTCATCTTTACAGATTAATAATATTCTGCTATTTACCTGTTCTTCCTTTTTCCTTGTGTGTGTTGGGGAGGGCCTAAGGTGATTACAGCCTTGGCTATGATGAGTATCTTCACAGTAGACATGGACAGACAAGTATGTTTGGGAGTTACAGAGTTCATTTCCTTTTGACATGTACCTAGAAGTAGGATGGCTAGATCCCATGGGATCCTGTTTTCATAGGGCCTCCTGTCATCCTGATTTCTGT
Source organism: Microtus ochrogaster (assembly GCF_000317375.1). Lineage (NCBI taxonomy): Eukaryota > Metazoa > Chordata > Mammalia > Rodentia > Cricetidae > Microtus > Microtus ochrogaster. The sequence continues at coordinate 85,603,784 of NC_022013.1, forward strand.
TCCCACCAGCAGTGTTCCTTTTCTCCATGGTCACACCAGCATTTGCTACCTGGGGGTCGTGCTTGCTTTGTCATTGGCTCTAGTGGCATTGTAACTGAGCACCTGATTTTCATTGTAGCTTCAGTGTCCCCGATGACTGATGATATTATTGTGCCTCATGTGCTTGTGACTGCTCAAAGCAGCTGCTAATTGTGTAGTCAGAATCTTGTTTTTTGAATTCCCTACACACTATAAATATACTATGTATTATGGCTATGAACCCTTCATCAGGAGGACAGTGGGCAAACAGTTCTCTCATTCTGTAGACTGATTCTTTCCTCTGTTGTTTTGTGTGCTGTACAGAACTTCCGTGTAACCATTTGTCTCTCTTTGGTTTTGTTTCTTTCACTTTTATAATAATATAAAAAACCCATAGCTTATTCCAGCATCTGGGCATTGCCCATACTGACATGCGTGTTTCCAGTTCAGATCTTGCATTTGGTCTCTGGTCCATCGTGAGCTGAGTGGTTGTCCAGAATGACAGATGAGAATTCCGTCTCCATCTCTTGCATGTGGTGCCCGCTTTCCCTGCATACCTTGCTGAAGGGGCGAGCCACTCAGCCTGCACGGTTTGGGCACCTTTGTCGAGAATAAACGGATTCTAGGTGTGCGAGCCGACTTCTGGGCTCTCTGTTCTGTCCCACTGGTCCTTGTATCTCTTATTACTCTGTGACCACACTGCTTCTGCCATCACGGCTCTGGAGTACATCCTGAAGGGAGGCCCCGTGTTGCCTCTGGCCTCGTTCTTTTTGCCGAAGATGGTTTTTATCTGTTCTGAGCCTTTGGTGAAGAAGCAGAAGTTTCTTTCCGAATCCCTCTCCAACACAGGAGTCTTTATCTCAAAGCCCAGTTCAAGGTCATATCAGACGTTACCAGAAAAGGGATGTAAGCCTCACACAAAAAGAAAAAGATATGGAACTCAGCTCGTTGTGTAAACCTTGTGAGCATTTTTTAATTCTTTGTGTATGTTATTATTTTCTTGAACTTTGTTTTCTGTAATTGCTTGAATCTGTGGTTCCGTGTGTTAATGGGCAGAGCAGAAAGCTCTATTGCCCTCCAGTAAACTGTGTTCTCACCACTATTCAAATGGACTGGCTTCCTCTGTTATTGTTGTCTTTTCTATTTTCCAACCCTTTGGCCTGTGTCTCTGTCTTTCTGCTTTAGATAAATAACAAAAGTATTTTCCTTGTCCAAAAAAAGTTGAACCTTGTTTGATTCCCTGGTCCCGGAAGCAGTGTGGTCCTTCATGTTTCAGTGAGAGTCTGGTAGTAAATCAGGCCCGTGGGTTGTTGCAGATGACATGGTCTTTAGACAACAGACCTCCATCCACACTTTATGTTACATAGATACAGATGCAGGGGATGAATGCAGAACCCAAAACGGCGACCCTCAGAGGGAGGGAGGCAGGCCGACACTGTCAGAACGACACACGGTTGTCTTACTGAGCCTGAAGGAACAGGCCATACTTTCATGACAGAGAAAACTGACAGCTGGAAGCCGGGGTCCGCCTGCCAGACAACCACTGGCTGTGGAAACAGTGAAGTGTGCAGGATGTCTTATGCACACCCACGAGCTCCAAGGCCTTTTCCTATGGGTGCTTCTGCTCATGCCCCAGCCGCTATGCAGTCAGCACATCCGTAAGACACATGCAGTCTCTACTAACCACAGTAGCATGCAAGGTGGTTTCACAAGTGAGGAAACAAGCCTGAAGTCAGATGCGCTGGAACCCCCACCCCCCAGATTTATTAAGTAGCTCTGAGATGACCTTGACCTCAGCCTTTTTGGAAGGACCAGTTCTACCGAGTTCAGCAAATATGTATTAAATGATTCTGATGTTTTCCAGGAAAAGATAACACAAAGGCCAAATAAAACCCATACGATCTCAAAATGAACACTGTCTGGGAGAACTTGAATCAGTTAGATTTTAATTTTACTGTGTAACAAATAACCCCAATACTTAGAGGCTCAACTTAATTTTGTTTAGCTCATACTGCTGTAGGTCAGTATTTTGAGCTGGGCATTTCTGATTTGTCCCAGGAATTATGGCTCCACATGGTTGCTCGGAGAATGGGAGTGGCTAGGTGATGTAGCTCCTTAGGTTGGCTAACCAGCTGTGCCCACGTGCCAGGAGAGTTGTGAGAACAGTAAGTCTGTCGACCAGGGCTTTTCAAGCCTGCTGCCATCACATTGGCTTTATCCCACAGGTCAATGCCAACCTCAAGGCCAACTTTGAATCACGTTCCCTTCATTGTAGAGACAGCTACAGTCCCACTGCAGGGCACAGGGATTGGGGGATAGTGCCATCTATGGCATTCACCATAGCAACCCTGAAACCATCTTTATGTTACTGAACATTTAACGAATATGATGAAATCTACGCTCTATCCTTCCAGAATAATTTGTTATTAGGATCCAGATTTTTAGAACATCCCAGAGCCCGTCAGTGAACTCTTTGTCATTCTCACCAAATAAAAAATAAACTTCCTACATTTTGGAAAAGAGAAAACCAGGAGAGAGTTGCACTGTTCATTCCCTTTAAATTCGCTGGGGAAATGCAAAGGCCCCAAGAGAAAGTCGGGGGAATAGCTTACGTGACCCATGGGCAGAGTTCATGAATACATTGCTGTACTTGCCAACTTTCTGAGTGAAATTTGTCAGTCACTGATGATCCTGGATTAAGAGATTTGTCTTCACGCCTCCTAGAGAAAGTCTGATGGGCTTTGAAATCCCTCTCGGCCAGCTTGTAATGTGTGAGGATGAAGGCGCCCTGCCTGCATCCAGTTTTAATAAAAAGCAAATATTTGAGCAGAGGTAAACATGTACCCAATAAAATTCTAGCAAAATAATTTTGGCAAAGAGGGAAATGGTCAGAGAACACAATTTAAAATCCGTGTCGCCAGTGGCTGAGGATTGATTGCGGCCCCAGCCTCCGCGAGACTGTTTCATTAATCCATAGTCATTGTAGCGGCCGGCTTTTTTCACATCAGTAACTTGACGCCATTAGTCGCTCCTCTGGGATGAGAACACATTCAAACTGAAAATGAACACGCCGGGCATAATTTATAGCCGTGCCACATGAATGCCAAGAGTGTGGGGAGGAAGCTGCTTGGGAACCTACTCACAGTGGCTACTCAGACCTCACTTCCTCTGAGCAGCAGCCAGACAGCTGCAAACCACAGCTCCCAGTTAGACTAGCTGCAGGGAGGGCGGGAGATTCCATACAGAAGCCAGATGTCTTGAAAATTCCTTCTAGTCCAGTCAGGAGTGGATGTTAGGCTCCCACAGGGGAGCCCACTGGGATTCTGCAGGGAGAAGGTTCTGGACCTTGTCTGTGGAGCACCGTGAAATCCTCATGATGAGCAATCAATCACTGAAGGAAGCTTCTGGATGGCGATGACCCCTCCTTTCCTCTGAGGTCCAGAAGCGATCAAGCTGATGGAGGAATAAGCAACACCCCCAAATTAGGATACCTTTTCAACTCTTTGGGCTTTGTAAACATCAAGTGGATGATGCTGACAGCATGTTCATGCTAATCCGAAGCAGAGGGAGCCACAGCTCTTCCTCCTCCATCTCTTCCTCCTCTGTCTCCACCTCAGGACTCCATCTCCCTCCCATTCAGTTACTGACTCTCCCTTCTCCTCTACCGAGGGAATACATCCTATCCATCCCCTGAATTACCTTTGAAATTTCTTATCCATTCCCAGAAACTTCCCAGGCTCCAGCATCGTCCCTCAGCTGCTGGACAGATGCCTCGTTCCTCTCCCCTGTTATCCTCCCCTTCCTCCTCCCTCAGAGCTGCAGAGGGGCCTCCCAGAGGAGCCTCCCATCATCATGCCCTCTTGAAATCCTCTGCTCCTAAAGTGGTCCTCCATTGCTGCCCTGGATCTAGTCTTCCTGTCCTTGAGAGACAATTTTCTGTCCTTCTGGAGTCTTGTGTGAACGTAACCTTCCACTCCAGCTAGGCTAGCCTCCCAGGCCCAGACCCCAGTCTTTGTCAGGGCTATGTGTGTGTGTGCGCATGCACGCGTGCGCTATAGAATATCACTGTGGGATCTGAAACTAGAAAGGAGGGGGGACATGGAGATCTGAGGGACTGTAGGGAGAGGGTAATAGAATATTTTTGACATACGAGTAAAAAGGGGAGAGAAGTAGAAGAGACGGGTCCATCCACAAATGTATCAACCTAAATATAAAAATGCCACAATGTATCAACCTAAATATAAAAATGCCACAATGAAATCTGTTACTTTGCATGCTGATTGTAATCAATTTTTAAGCAGTAAATATAGGGGCTGGAGAGATGGCTTAGAAGTTAAGAATATGGGTTGCTCTTTCAGAGAACCCAAGTTCAATTCCCAGCACTTATAATGGCAGCTCACAACTATCTGTAACTTCAATTCCAAAAGGAATGTTTCCCTGTTCTGACCTTCAAGGTAGTGCACAGACATGCATACAACCCGATGCTTACACATATAAAATAAAAATAAATTACTTTTTCAATTATTTTCCCTTTTAAAATAAATGTTGACTAAAAACTGTAAGTCAACTTTCATTCCTATGAATACTCCCAGATGAGGCAATTATGTGGCTTTATTTATTATAGAATATTATTTTAAGGTGTGTTGCTTTTGTTTATGCCGCATTTGTTTAACTCTGTGAAGCTGTGATTCTGTGCCTGTCTAAAACACCTGATGGTTCCAATAAAGAGCTGAACGGCCAATAGCAAGGGAGGAGCAAGGTTAGGCGGGGCTGGCAGGCAGAGAGAATAGAAAGAAGGAGAAACAAGGAAGAGGCAAGAACACATCAGGGGCCGGTCACCCAGCCAGCTGTGGAGTAAGAGTGAAAGTAAGATAACAGAAGTAAGAGAAGAAAAAGCCCAGAGGCCAAAGGTGTTCGGGGATAATTTAAGTTAAGAAAAGCTGGCAAGAAGCAAGCCAATCTAAAGCCGAGGTTCCTAACCAAGAGAAAGCCTCTGTATGTGGTTTATTTGGGAGCTGGATGAAGCCCCCCCCCCCAAGCCAAAAGAATAAAACATCACACAACGTGTAGTTCTCTGGTGTTCCTTGTGTCTATATTTCTGCTTAACTCTATGGTAGAGCATCTTTATTGTAACGTTTTCCAGGACTCTTTCGGTCCCACTGCTCTTGCTGTGAATTGACAAGAATCCTTGCTCATCTTTTGTTCACTAAAGGATAAAACTAAAGGGGAAACGCTGATTTTTAGTGTTTTTAAAAGGTGTCCTAATCTCCGATCTCAGTGTATTACCTCTCTGGGAATATTAAAGATGGGAGAGAATTAATTTTTCCTTGCTATGTATTTTTTCTATCAAATTGTCTTATTTTTTTCTTGTGCTAGGCTCCAGCTTCCACATCTGTCTTTCCCCCTGTCTCTGTTTATAATTTAAGGTAGGATCCCATTCACCTGCTCCGCACTTCATAGCTTCCTGTTGTAGAGCAGGGTGTCCTGCAGCAAGGCTTTCCATCAAAACAGTGGAAAGGGAACCGTGAATTTTTGAAACACTGGAGAAATTTAAGGGCAGTGGAGGAAGATCTAGGCTGATGTGGAGATAGATGTCAGAGTGCCAAAACTGTCCCCAAAGGCATTCGTCAGTGCCACAGACTCGGACATCAGAAGCTTTCCTGGGAAGGAGTCAGTTTCTATGGCATCCCTGAGCCGGTCCTGACCTAGAGGAGAGCCTGTCCCTATCTCACTGAGACCTCACGTGGCTGAGCATTTACTGTAAGGGGAAACAGCCACGCTGGGACATGTGTACTGAATGATAAATGAAGGGAAGGAGTGGCAAAAGGCACCTGTGCCACCTGCACATAATGCCAAGGCTGTGTGAGCTTGCTGTCTCAGCAGGCAAAGCTGGGTTGAGCAAGAGACATCACACTTCAAACCGATTCAAAGTTGTCTCCAAGCAGCTTCCCAGGGCTCTACGAGAAATGGATAGATGGCCGCACACAAGCCTGCCACCACCCAGACCTCAGGAAGCCCAGAAGTCATCATTCAAGGTCAGCAAAGGACATTGACCATGGTATTCAGGAACTTGAGATCCAAAGCAACTTGAATTCTAGCCAGGAGAAACAGACTTAGATTTCACATAATGGGAATAAAGTAAATTGTAGAATTCTGGGAACTCGAGAATAACTTCATATCATGAAAATGAGAAAGGGGGGCTCATGAGCACCCACCCACACTTGAGGAACTACTGACAGTTAATGTCTGCTGGACAAGGGGAGAGAGCTAGTTTTAAGTATGTGGTTTCTGTTAGGTCTACCATGCTGCAGATGGTGCCATACCCTAGTATCTGGCCAAAAAAAATTGGACTCAATGGGAAGGAGAAGGAGGCCTGAAGTAGGGACCAGGTGGGGAAGGGACAGGGGCAAGTCTGTAGGGAGTTACACAGAGAAGTGGGGCATGTGAATACGATCAAAATACACCATATGCATGCCTGGAATTCTCAAAGAATTAATAACATATTACACATTTTTAAAATGACAGTCTGTAATTGAATAAGAGTCATGCAGAGTCCAGAGGTGAAAACATATTTCTGAAATCAAAGTGGCAATGGATATCCTTGTCAGAAGACTGATCGCAGTGGAGAAAAAAAAAAAAAAGGAAACGGGGTGGGCAGGAAGACAGCTACAGCTAGAAGGTGTCCCTGACAGTGTTCATAGAGGGGAACACATAGAAAACATAATAAACACAAAGATGTGGGAGATATTTAAACAAGAGTTATAGTTTGATCAAAGAACCAGAGAAGGGCGAGGATACAGAGGCCAACCTGAACACACAAGGTCACAGATTCCTCCAATGTGACAAAGGCATTGACACAAATCAGAGGTCTGGTGAACCCCGAGTGTTGGGGACTGTGGACCCCCAGATCCTGAATTTCCTGTAAACAACTTGTTTTCCTATGCTTGCAGCTGCTCTGACCAAACAATTTGTTTTCCTGTGTTTGTGGCTGCACTGAGCACAAGATGGGAGTGGTTTCTGGTGGGCTTGCAGCTGAGAGTTAGGGCATGGCCATTAGTCAAGGAGACCCTATATAAGTTGCCCTGGGACACAATACAGTTGGCATTCTTGATGATTCAAGGGGGCATTCTTGTTTCAAGGATGACCTCTGTCTCTGTCTCCCTCCCCCCCTTCAGGAATGACGGTAGAATGAAAGCATTTTAAAGCATCACCGCAAGAGGAGTTATTACTCACAGACCACAACCTGAAGGATGTGTGCCAAGCCTGGGGGTGTAGCTCAGTGGTAGCAAGCTCCCCTAGCATGGGAAGGCCCTGGGTTTCATCTTCACTACAGCAGTGCACACCCACCCTAAGGCACACACCGTCACAGGATGGGGAAGGAGCCACGGCTGAAAGGTCAGTATGGTAAGAGCAAGGGGAAAAGAAAGCAACCAGCAGCTGGCACTCCAGGCCACGCAGAGGCTCCTGACCTTGGCAGTGGCACCGACCTCTCCATATGATTCTTTCACGATTAGAAGTGGTAGCTGCTTTCTGTTGTTACTAAATTTGGGGTTATTTTCCTATTAACAGCTGATTTATTTTTATTTGTATGTATATGTGTGCTTGTCTGTGCACCACACACATGTGAGTGCCACAGAGGCCAGAGGAAGAAGGCATCAGAATTCTTTGAGCTGGTGTTATAGGTGGTGTTGAGCTCCCTGGTGTGGCTCTTGGGAACTGAACTCAGGTCCTCCGCAAGAGCATGCTCTTAACCACTGAGCCATCTCTCCAGCCCTGGGTTAGCTTCTTGGTCTTTTCTGCTCTTCCAGTGTTCAGTTCCCTTTCTGTTTTCCAGAATGTACTTTAACATAGGGAGTTAAAAAAATCCAGTGTGGATGGGGAAGGGGCTATGGGAGCCCCATCCCAGCTGAGGGACTCTTTCCTTTGGGTGTGTCTGCTGACAGGTGGTGCATTCCCCAGCAGATAATCCCGTACCCATGTGCATATGGGCAGCATCAAATGGACTCAGTGAGAGTAATAATATTAATAATAATAATAACAATAATAATAGGGGTCTAAAGTTGGGAGGGAGATGTGATGGGGAAGTACTAAGAAACTTTAGAGGAGAAAGTTAGGGGATAAAATTAAATAGCATATGTGTGTGAAACTTTCAAAGGGTAAGTAGAAAGTATTCTTTAAGGATCATTTATATTGTTCCCAACTGTGTTGCCACCATCCCCCCAAACAGCTTCATCTTTCCAAGGTGTAGACAGCAAACGCCCTATAAACAGCAAACGCCCACCGCCCTGAACCAAAGCAACCTCTTCGTTTTCCTGTGCACCAAGGACTGTTTCCATACAAAGTGCAACCAGATGATGCTCATCTTTCTGGGTTTGCCCAACTTTCACTTAGCACAATGTCTGTGGAGTCAGCCATGTTGTAGCACATGGCAGAGTTTCCTTTTCAGGCCGAATATCACGTGTATGTCTACATCGTGTTTCCCAGGTCCATTCACTGGTCAGTGGACTTTTGAGCTGCTCCCGACTGCGGGCAGTTGTGAAGAGCCCTGCTATGAGGTCTAATGACTAAAAATCCCAGGAAGGTTTCTGCTTCCTGTGTGCTTCCAAGTAGTCTGCAAGTTCTTTTGGTAGCGCGCTCAGAGCTAGAATTGCTGGGTCGTGAGGTCAAGCCAGGTTTATTTTGGGACGAATCTCCATGCTGCTTTGCACAGCAGTCAGACTGTTGGAGATCTGTGCTTGCAATGTACAAGGATTCTCATTTTTCCACACCATTGCCAATGCTGTTGTCTTCCTTTGTTTCGTTTGAAGTGGGAGTCTAACTATGTAGCTCCAACTTCCCAGGTAGCTAAGATTGTAGATACATGACACCTATGACACAGGGCTTATTGTTTTCTGGGGTCTTGTTTTGTTTATTCAATTGTAGCCACCCTAATGGATGTGAAATGGAATTTATTGTAATTTTGATTTCCATAACTATTAGCTAGACTTGACATCTAAATTGCCTTTTAAAGATCTGGAATAAGTATAAGATATTTTTCTAGGATACTTAGGAATTTTTGTTTTAAAAAAGAAGACTCACCAAAATTTACCAGAGACGCATGTGCCTATAGTCCAGCTACCAGGAGTCTGAGCTAGAAGATTTGTTTGAACCTAGGACTTTGAAGCCAGCCTAAACAACATAGAGAGACTAAGTTTCAAAAAATAAAATCCAATGGAGGGGATAATAGCTGAGCCACTGTGCAGTGCTGTGCTGTGCTGTGCTGTGCAGTGCTGTGCTGTGCAGTGCTGTGCTGTGCAGTGCTGTGCTGGGTGTTCTTGCATCCACTGGGCAGGTTGTGCTCTTGTGCTGTGAGGCCCTGCAGGCACTGCTCAAGGATGCAAGCAGAGGAATCTTCATCCCTCACATCTCTAAGGATGCAGTGAGACCACATCAGACACAATGGTTAGTGCCTTTTTACAGTGGGGAACTATCTGACATTCGCTCCCATCTTTCAGTTCAATGTGTTTCATGGGTCACATGATCTACGATTATGAAGGTGACACTTAGGACAATTTCTATGGCAAATTGAGTCCCAAAGTACAACCCCCAAGGGGCCCGCATTAATAATGGCCCATAAGAGCATCAGCAGGGGGCCCCCGAGCCGGGTTCTGGCGCAATGAGATGCGCTTGCTAATGTAGCATTTCAGGAAGACACAGACAGGAATGTGTTATTAAGATGTGTGCAATGTATTCTCCTTTCAAAAAGGGATGTTCACATTACCATAGACACCACCAGATTACAGAATAATGAAGACAGAATTCTTTTTGCTTGAATTGGGATTTCCCTGTGGCTGAGTTAAGAAGCATGACCCAGCACCAGTGAATTGGAATGACTTTTCTTAAGGATCAACCACTCTGATTGCTTTGTTTATGCTCTAGGCATTCCTGGGCGGTTTACTTTGTCAACACAGGAGCCAGTGCCCCCAGTACATGTGTGTGGGAAGCCTGGCTGGATGGTGCATAAGTAAAACCTGTGACTAAAGCAAGTCTGCCCCGCAGGCGGGGACTGAAAACATGTCATAGCTCCACAGAGGTTTGCACAGTGTCTGTCTCATCCGCTGTTGGTTCTTTG
>NC_022013.1:85614012-85693703 GCF_000317375.1 Microtus ochrogaster
TTGTCAACACAGGAGCCAGTGCCCCCAGTACATGTGTGTGGGAAGCCTGGCTGGATGGTGCATAAGTAAAACCTGTGACTAAAGCAAGTCTGCCCAGCAGATACTTCCCTGAGGTGTCAGGATCTTAGGCCTGTGCAGGACAATATACTGAATATCAGAAGACACTGGGCTAGGAGATGGCAGCTGGGTAGAGTCACTTGCCACATCGGCCTGACGACCTGAATTCCATCCCGGAAAACTATGGCTGGGATGAGAGAACTGGAAGGCGTCCTATTATGCACCACTCACTGTGAGCCTGGGTTTTGGGAGGCTCCATGTTTCGGCTCTACCATGTGATAGCCAGATTCTTAGGGTGATATGAGGAGCGCTGACTCAGTACATTGCAAACTCGCAGAAAGTGGAGAGAAATAAACAAGAAGCTGCTCAAAGCAAACAAACAGAAATGAAAGGAAGAAAGAAACATAAAAGCAGAGAAAACTAAGGGGAAAATGCATTGCATACACACAGTCACGGGACTTTGCTGTGGGTGGACTTCTGCCATGCAGGCCATGAATTTTTAATTAACATTAATGATTAAATATTATCTAGCTCTTTGATTTTCTGGTTTGCTTTACTTTTAAACATTCTCTCTCTCTCTCTCTCTCTCTCTCTCTCTCTCTCTCTCTCTGTCTCTGTGTGTCTGTGTGTCTGTGTGTCTGTGTATCAGGCCGCCCTGCAAGAATCGGTTCTTTCCCTTCATAGGTCTGGCAATTCGACCCAGATAGTCAGTCTTAACAGCAAGTGCCACCACCCACTGAGCCATCTTCCCAGCCCCCTGGCAGCTGAATTCAACAGCCACTGTAAGAGTACATCAAAAATCTGTTCTATGCAAGACTAGGTGCTAGGAATCAGGGAAGCAGACCTTGTCTCTGCCCAATGAGAGCTTCCGGTCTACCTGTAGATACGCATCCTGGCATGAGAAAGCACCACTATGAATGGATGATGAATGGGTGTCTCCCATGCTCCAGGGCCTCAAGGACAGTTGCAGCTGTGCTAGTTGCTTTTCTATTGCTGAGCTAAAAGGCCATGACTAAGGCAGCTCTCAGAAGGAAGGATTTATTTGGGGCTTATGGTTCCAGAAGGATAAGAGCCCCACCATCACAGTGGGGAAGCATGGTAGCCGGCAGCAAGTACTTCAGCAGGAACAGCTGAGAGCGCCCAATCCCACATCACCCATCCCAACCACAAGCAGGAAACCGAATACTCAAAATGGCGAAAGCTTTAAGCTCTCAAAGCTTGCCTGCAGTGACATACTTCCTCCAGCAGGGCCACACCTCATAAACTGTCCAAACAGGGCCACCAAGTGAGGACCAAGCATTCAAATGCCAGAGGACAGCTATCATTCAAGCCACCACTGTCTCTTAAAGAGAGTCCTCACTGAAGGCCCCACAAAAGGAAAGGGGCAAGTGAAGGACAACTGAGGGACTGGGTTGAACTCTGTCCCCTTCTCAACTCACCTGTTGAAGCCCTAACCGTAGGCGCCTCCAGACTTAACTCTGTTGGGAGAAGGGACTTTTAGTTTGTAATTAAACGCAAACCAGGCCAATAGCATGGGCCCCACTCCAGTCTGACGGCTGTCCTTCTAAGTAATGAAGGACACAGACACTGAATGTTGTGAGAAAGGACAGGGTGACAAAACAATGAGGAGGTGACCACTGGCCAGCCAATGAGTACAGCCCGAGAGGAGCCTGAACCAGCCAGCACCTGATCTTGGGCTTCCAGCCCCCACACTGTAGGGAAATCCATTTCTACACTGCTTCCCTTCCTTTCTTCCTTCCTTTTTTAAATTTGAAGCCTAAATAAACTATATTAGAGTGTATTATTTACTTCCCTGTATCTGTGAAAAAAAAAAAAAACAAACACCAAACCACCTTGGAGAGGAAAAGATTCATTTTGGTCTCTTCAATTTTTAAAAAATTTTTATTCCTTTTATCCTCTCCCCATAGTTCCCGCTCCTTCCTTGGCTTGTTTCTCATAGTCCATCTTTTTTTTTTTAATATTTATTTATTTATTTATTATGTATACAGTATTCTGTCTGCGTGTATGCCTGCAGGCCAGAAGAGGGCACCAGACCTCATTACAGATGGTTGTGAGCCACCATGTGGTTGCTGAAAACTGAACTCAGGACCTTTGGAAGAGCAGGCAATGCTCTTAACCTCTGAGCCATCTCTCCAGCCCCCTCATAGTCCATCTTGAAGGAAAGTCATGGCAGGAACCTGGAGGCAGAACAGAAGCAGACACGGTGGAAGACGGCGTTTCGCTGGCCTTGCGTTCACCACGGTTTGCTCCGTGTCTTTTATTACACAGCCCAGAACCACTGTCCCAGGAGTGTCACCGCCCACAGCGAGCTGGGCCCTCTCACATCAATCATCAATCCAGAAAATAGCCCAAGCCTACAGGCCAGTCTAATGGAGGCATTTTCCCAATTAAAGGTCCCTCTTCCCAGATGACCCTGGCTTGTGTCAAACTGAAAAAATAAAAATAAAAAAGTTAACCATGTACAAACTAATACTGACCATAGACCATGATGTCTGTTTGACTATTTTTTTTAAACTCTCAGGATTATAGAAAAGTTGAAAATAAAGGGCATACGTTTCCCCTCAATTTTTGAATGAGTTTCTGAGCTGCTACAAGTTCTTCAGTCTTTCCTACTGGTCAGGCGCAAACGCCAAATGAGGCAAATGGTTTGGAACAGGGGATTGATGCGATTCTTTGGGAGGAAATGAACATACAGGCTCTGGGGAGTACAGAAGACACAGGAGGGGTGAGGAGGTGGGGTATGGGGACATACAGGAGGGGTGAGGAGGTGGGGTATGGGGACATACAGGAGGGGTGAGGAGGTGGGGTGTGGGGACATACAGGAAGGGAGAGGAGGTTGGGGTGGGGGGGATACAGGAGGGGAGAGGAGGTGGGGTATGGGGGAATACAGGGAGAGAGGAAGTTGTGGGGGGGGGATATAAGAGGAGTGAGGAGGTTGGGGTACAGGGGGATACTGGAGAGGAGAGGAGGTGATGTCATACTCAGTTTGGACAACTTGCTCTATCTCTGCCAGGCACTTGCAACCTTGGAGAAATCACCTCCGTGTCCGGTGAAACTGGGTCTAGGTTTCTCCCAAATGGACCATTTGTGATTTTATGTCTGAGGGGTTTTATCGATTTGTTTGTTTATTTATTTGAGACAAGGTCTCAGGCAGCTGAAGATGACCTTGAACTTACTATGACCTCGAACTTCTTCCTGCCTACACCAGGAGGGTTCCGGGGTTTCAGGCATCTGGCACCACACCTGGTTGATGTGGTTGGTGCTGGAGATGGAACTCGGGTTTTTGTGGATGCTAGGCCAGCGTCTACACTCCATCCTGTCTGCTTTAAGGACTGAGGACAAAACTTTTCTAGTCTAATGGAAGGCTCCATGTTTATCGGCTTTCCTCTTCAACATGGCTCTGTCTCTTACCCTTCGGTTGCCTCCTCCAGGTGTGTCCAGGCTGCAGCCCAGCTCCAGTCCTGTCTCTTCCTCCACACGCCTGGGACGCATCATCCATTCTCCCAGAGCTATCCATCAGGCTGTCCTCTGTGCTGCCGGACATCTGCCTCAAGCCCTGGAAGCTGAGCCCATTAAATTACTGTTTTGTTTTGTTTTGTTTTGTTTTTTGTTTTGTTTTGCCTTCTCCTCTATGGGCTCCAAGCCTCTGGGGAAGGAGCCTGGGTCTTGCCTCTCTGTCACTGGAGGCACTGACTGAGGGGCTCACAGTGGGTCATCAGTGGATACATGTTTCTGCGGGTCAGATGAGGAATGCCTCTGAGGTGGCCTCAAGCCAGCAGGGGACAGGTGACACACAGTCCACACAACAGGAGGGGAGGCTGAGGGTGTAACCAAGTTCTCAGGAGGGGCAGCTTTCGAAATGGATTTCCATCCATGGAGCCAAGGTGGCCATACACAGGGCATCACTACCCGCAGGCGGGGACTGAAAACATGTCGTAGCTCCACAGAGGTTTGCACAGTGTCTGTCTCATCCGCTGTTGGTTCTTTGTTTCCAGAACCATGTGTGACACGTTGCAGGGACTGCCAACACTTGAGCAGTGAGCACATGAGTAGCAGAAGCAAGTCCTGGAGTTTCCACGGCCCTCTCCAGCTATTCCTTCTTCCTCACATCTCCCTACACTAAGCTCCCAGCCTGCCCTCCTGCCAGTCCTCAGGATCAAAGACTGTGACAGGCAGAGCCTCCACCCTAGAGGTCTTCTCTCAGCGGCTCAGGTCAGCTGAAGCCAGGCCAGGCGGGATGTGACCGGGGATCAGCTGCCCTCAGGACCTAGTTAGGCTCTTGTCAGCGCAAACAAGACTCCTGTGTTTTCGTTTTGCCATTCTTAGGAAGCTCGGTGTGTTTTAATAAGGACCTTAGAGACGCCCTCCTTTGCAAGTGGAAGAATAATTCAGGTGCAGTAATTAGGGTCCGTGCCGTGGCCATCCAGGTGGAGGATCCTAATGAGGGCTTCGCTGCCCCTCCACCCTCTTCCTTTTGGGGCTCTCCCACGGGGGGCTTTTACTAGAGAAAGAGCAGATCCACTGTCAGCGAAGGGAAGTCCTGCATTACTCAGGGTTCCCCCGAGAAGCAGAACCAATAGAATGCGTATGTACAGAGCAGTGAGACCATGGCCCTGCACTCAGTAATAGACTGGCCCAGGAGTCAGCGGTAGACCATGGCACAGAGGCTGAGATGCCACGCGGTGGTCAAACAGGTGCTGATCAAGGGCAAGGTGTAGGCCTGCATCTCCAGCACCACAAAAAAGTAAAGAAATAAAATGACGGCGGGGGGTGGGCGGGGGGCAGTCACTAACCCTGAAAGAGATGTCCCTGGAGGCTATGGAGAGATATCCTACCACTGATGACTTCTAACACACTACCATGGAAAGGGAAGTTCCTCCCTCTCCCCAGGGCACCCTGAGCTGTCTGGGGTCAGGACTGGCATGTGTGGCCTTTCCATGTAACAGGAAACCCTGCGGTTTCTGAAGCTGTGGCTTCTCTAGCCATTGTGGCTCTGACATACAACTTTCCTTTTCATACAGCTCTCTCCACTCTCCACATCAAACCTGTAAACCTGAGTGGGTAGGTGGGCAAAGGGCAGGTGGTTAGGTTGGGAGTGTGGCTTCTCTCTAGCCAAGGAGGGGGAATCAATTGAGAATGAGGAGTGTTACTTAAGTTAGCGTTTCAGGATGCCAGAAAGGGAAATTCATGGCGCGGGAACCCAGGAGTGGTGGAAAACTTTGATGGTGGTAAATCCATAATTTTTCAGAGAGTGTAAGTAAAGAATCAAGGCAGGCCGAGCCTCCTGGATAGGACCCCTCTGCTGCCGCTAGAGTCAAAACATCCCTTCTCCGAAGCAGCTCCCCGGAGGACTGTCTTTCCTTAGCCAGCCATGCAAGGTACTCACACCAGGAGCGCCCCTGCCTCTTACTTCTCCCACTTAGAGTTGATGTGGAATTGCATGTGTATGGGTGGAACATTCTAGATGACACTGAGCCAGACCTCAGCAATATGTAGCTGGACTCAGCTATGTCCTTACAGTCCTGTCCACTCAATGCCACAACATTCTTTGCTTGGTGGAGACCCAGAGCTGAGGTCCCAAGCTGGGACAGAGCACAGCTTCCTTCTCTTTTCTTCCCTGGGAACTCTCAAGAAGTGATCTCAGGAACCCCGAGGTAGGCTCCAGTGCACAGGGCGGGAACCCACCTGTTCACTCATAGTAGAGTTGTCCTTTCATGCCCCAGATAGACAGGCAGACATGCATGAGCACAGCGGCTAAGGGGCACAGTTTCTCAATGAGTAGGAAGTAAAGGTTCCCCAACTGTGTGGAAAAGAGAAGGCTGGGAACCACCTCACTTGTCAAGGTGTTGCCGGGACGATTTGTAACTCTGTCACTCAGCCACTTGGAAGATCTGGGTTGAAGGAACGGGTGGACCCTGAGCGGACAATGAGGCAGCTTTCCAGCCTGGGGAAAGAAATGTGAAGACAGTTCTGAATTGTGGGTGGGACTAGCCTTTAAGAACGTCCTATGAGCAGTGCTTTGTGTGTGTGTGGGTGGGACTAGCCTTTAAGAACTTCCTATGAGCAATGCTTTGTGTGTGTGAATGAGGGATGTTGACCTCGAGACATTCTGCAGGAACAGCTCTGCAGAAAGAAGCTGGAATCCAGGAGTCCTGATGTTAGTGTGGGTTCAATCTGCAGGTCTCTGAGCAGGGACTCACAACCAAACTTAGCCCAAATCCAAATATTATCCCCAACATGAGCCCGACCACTAACCCTACCCTAAACAAAACCCCAACCCAAACTCTAACCCTATCCCTAACTAAAACTTTAACCCTAACCCTGAGCCTTAACCTACTGCTAACACAAATCCTAACCCTAACACAAAACCTAACCTTAAGCCTAACCTAACCCTAACCTAAACGCTAACGCAAACCCTAACCCTTAACCTGACAAAAAGGTCAGAAAATGAACAAAAACCACGGTTGTCTTAGGCCTGCTGAGCAAAGAAAGACCAGATCACAGTGCGCCACGCCCACTGCCTACCTCTAACCACTGAAAAATCCCCAGGGGAAACCAGACAGGACAGCGGGACAGACCATGCCTTGGCTCTGACACCTGAGAACCCAGACATGCCCTGCAACCTCAGAGTCCACTACAAACCATGGTTCTCAAACCAGTACCTGACTTCAGGACTCCTCAACCCGGGGGGGGCGGGATTCCCCAGAGCACACAGGTTTCTTTTGTATATAAAATTCCCCTTTCTTCCCCTTTGCCTAAACCCTCTGTGTCCTAACTCAATTTCTCTGCGGCTCTGCGCTAAGTCCCAGAAAGCACCTCCTGCCCCCAGACACCAAGTTCAGAGCCGGACGTTCATGCCCTTCGTTAAGATGCGAAGAAGCACAGGCCAAGAACCTGGTTCATCTTCTAAGGGAAGTGCTGAGCCATGTGGAAACTCCTTTTTGTACATTTGTGAAAATGAATGGGCAAACGAATCCAGGAAAGAGGTAGAAGGAGGAAAAGCCAGCTCTCTTTGGGGCCATCAGGAGATCTTTATTCATTGTTCAAGTGGACAGATGAAAGCGTGGCCGCTTGATGTGTGTAAAACTCCTTGTAACAATGTTTTATTCCTCTTGTTAAGGCTAGTTCACAACTAGCAATTTATGCCCAGGGATGTGTCAGAGGAGTAACAGAAGGGATTTATACTCAGTGTTTGTGACAGTGGGAAGTGAGCACAAGCTCACAATCTGTGGCTGGGAACCGGGTGCGTGGACGGGACCTGGCCCCCGAGATGAAAGGCTCTGCAGCTGGCCCAGAGTTCTATCGTTAGGGCATGCTCTATGCTGTTCCAGGAAGTGCACACGGTGGTACTGAGGGGGAAACGGACCTGACAGGGTCATATTTGAGGTTATTTGGAAAGAGGCAGACACAAAGAGAGAAACAGGTGCACACGCACGCATGCACACACACACACAGTGAGAGACAGACAGAGACACACGCACACACATACACACAGAGAGAGAAAGAGCACAAATTAATGGCAACAGCAGCAGCGTTTCTCACTGGTGTGAACTAAAAGGTGATTTTTATCTCTTAGCTCTAGCTTGTCCAGTCTTTAAAAATCAAAGACTAAAGGTGCTTAGGAAGCACACCTGTAATCCCAGCCCTTGGGAGGCTGAGAAAGGCAGGGTGCTGGGACTTCCAACCCAGCATCCACAACCTAGTAAGTTCCAGACCAGTCTGGGCTACAGAGTGGGACTTGGTCTCAAACCAAACCAAACAAAAAGTGAAAACCTAAAAAGCAAACCGAGCTCCTGGGTCCCACCATGGAAGAAGGAACAGGGCAGTTCAAGCCAGGTGTGATGGTGTGTAGTTGCCATGCCGGCACTGAGGAGGCGGAGAAAGGAGGATCCAGGCCAGTGAGAAATCCTGCCTCGAAAAATGTGGTGATGTGGTGGACCGTGCCCAGAGAACAGCATCTGAGGTTGACCTCTGCCCCCACACTTAGGTCACACACATGTGTGCCCCATATAAACACACACACACACACACACACACACACACACACACACACACGGATAGCAATCTAGAGACTGTGACTGTCAAACGAAAAAAGTGTTTCTTGTTGCTTTTTTTTTTTTTTTTTTTTTCGAGACAGGGTTTCTCTGTGGTTTTGGAGCCAGTCCTGGAACTAGCTCTTGTAGACCAGGCTGGTCTCGAACTCACAGAGATCTGCCTGCCTCTGCCTCCCGAGTGCTGGGATTAAAGGCGTGCGCCACCACCGCCTGGCTGAAAAAACTGTTTCTCTTGATGACACTCGTTGTCCTGGCCAGTGCTCATCAGTGGCCCGTGTGAACTGAGGACAGGCTGAGCTGACAGGTCACGTCTGACCCCTGGAGAACAGAGGAATGGGGGTCTTCATGGAGGAGTGGGACAACCGGAAGCAAGCCCGTCCATACCATGAGTTCCCTGTTCTCCCAAGGGAGTGAGCTGTACACAGCAATCCTCGAGCGTCCAGAGAAGGTGTCACTACCACTAAGACCCCTGATTTGGTTTTTATTTGTGGTTTCTTTGGTGACCTTTGGGGACCCAGAGAGGTCTTGTTTAGAATCTGAGGAGAAGAAAAATGAGGGGTCTTAGGGACCCACACTCCAGGCAAGGTTGTCAGAGCAGGTGTCCTGGGCAGGAGCTAGAGCATGTGTTTGTCTTGATGGCCACCCTGCCTGTCCCCTAAGCACTGGCATACCCGATGACTGGAGGTACCCGTTGCTATCTGTGCAGATGCCTGCCCTGGGGGGCAGGGACTGCTCTAGGAGATATTTGTACAGTCCTGATCTTTTTTTCTCCTCTATGCTTAGACATAGTTGACACACATTCCAGTGTAACGAGGAAGCCTGTGTCTCGGCTTAAGTCATCCCCATCACTGTGCACACCCTGATTCTGTGTAACAACAGAAACGCTGAACTGAGGTGGACTCTATACCATGCCAGAGGACCATTCCTGGGATTCGGTGGCTTAGCCCTCACCTCCATCCATTCCTGCCTGAGTCTCTGATTCTTTCGAGGACAGCGCCCAGTGGAACTAGACAGGGGAATCCCAGAGACCTGTGGGGTCCCACCCCAGCCGGGCTAAGGTGTAGCTTTACCAAGGTGACCCACCTTGGTCCTTGAATGGAATACCCTTGTGCACAAAAGAACCTGCTGGATAAAGAAGGAGGCGTGACTCTGGGGAGAATAAAAGTGAACATTTAATGCCACCATAGTTTGATTTTTTTAAACACCAGTTTTTTTTTTTTTTTACAACATTTTATACCTCATCTGGCACAAAGTCAGAGACCGTAGCCAGCAAACAACATCTTCACACCAGGAAATCGCACAGAGCTTCACGGTTTCGTGTCACCAGCTGATGAGACTATAGAATTCAATTCTTTTCTGGACTGTTCTCCAGACAGTCTGTTCATATTTACCATAAGCAAGCCAACAGCTAACTTTTATATAGTTATGTAAAAGCCCACACACAAAACCCAGCCTGCATACAGACTGCTGGGGACCTGCCCAAGGCAGAAGGGTTAAAATTTCGACTATTGAACAAATGACCGTGTTTGAAAAATTAACAGCAAACACTCGAGAGCTAAGAACTTAATCTTTAAAACAGCACCAATCCTCTACCCAGTTAAAACAGTGACTTTGAAACATCTGACTTAAGATGAAGGCGTATGGACTTGTGAAGTTGCCAATTCTGATACAATCAATGCACTTGGGCAGGCCTTGTCTCCAATTCCCCAATGGGCCCATTTCTACAGATAAGCATATCGATATATACATACATACATCACTCATGTGGACTCTCATAGCCAGAGCTGGAAGAACGGCAAAGATCCTGTACCACAATGTCCTCATTTTACAACTTAGAAAATCCGAGTTCCGGAAGCGTTGCTTGTGTGTCCCAGGGCATAGGTAAGTCTACTGTTGACAACGGAATTAGACTCGGGGCTTTTGTCTGAGGCCCCTCATCTGCGTTACGTGTGTTCTGCACAGACACACCCATATGTACACGTACTGGCACAGAGGAGCAGTGTGTGTTCATGTGCACCCTCTGGGTGTAAGATGGTCTAACAGAGAGAGTCCAGGCATCTGGGCTCAGGTCCCAGGTCTGCTGTGAGTCCCTTCTGTGACCCGGGCCAGTTAGTGACTGTGGATGTCATTTTTCTTCATCTATATAATGTCCTTCCCCACGCTGGGGAGAGCTTCCAAACCATGTGCCACCTGCTACACCATCCCTTCCCTTCCCAACTCTCCCAGGAGGACAGCTTTTAGGGCTCCCCTACACACTGCCTAATACAGGGGGACCTGAGGCCCAGAAGAATGCAGCAGCCTACCCAAGGTTTATGGCTAGTGATGGCACCAGCTGTGGCCCTGGCTCCCCGCCTCCTAGCTCCATGCTTTTCCTCCCAGTTCTAGCTACCTCTCAAATGAGACTACTGGCCCAAGCCCCTCTCTGCCTTTCAGAGATCCAGCGAGGGGACACATGCCATACGTTTTATGGGTTGTAAGACTCACTAAAGTGCTTTGGTTTCTTTAACAAATAGATCGTTACGACATCTATCCAAAGAGAGGACCTCTTGGGGATTTCGGGGATGAGTAAAACAATACTGTCAGCACTTTCCTCAGGAGCTGTGTGGGGACCCAGTTGGAGGAGGCTGCTGCACCCTCTGCTACTGAGACCCAGGGAACCTGCTTTCCATCTTCGTCACCACGCCAGCTTGAAAGGAAGAACTTGGTCTCGGTCCTTTGGCTGCCTACTAGAGAGACAGCCAAGCAAAGCTCTGCGCTTGGAGGAGGACGTCCCACCCCTGGCCCTTCCCTGGCCCATGTCTCTGCTAGTAGACTTTGCTGGAGTAAAGAAAACAGAAGAAGACAAACACAGACTGAGCAAGCACATGCTCCAACTCAGAACATGGAGGGCGTTCTTGACCGGGGTGCATACATAGATCCAGAAACACGGGCGGTGCTACGGACAATTCTGAGGAGACAAACCAAGGATGGTGTCACTGCAAACCAAGCCTGGCAGTGCAGGAGGCGGGCAGTGTGGAGAGCAGAGACAGGATGACTCCTCTGGGGAAGGCCACTCCAATGAACCTAAAACGAATGCGTGACTCTGGGATTGGACCGCTTGCTCCCACAACTGTGACACCGGAAATTGCTGCATGTGGAGAATGTTAGGCCTGAGCCCTACCCACAGTGCCACACTGTGTCCAACACGGTGACGTCAGCTCAGGTTTTGCATACGTTCCCCCATCCCCACCCCGAGTAGAATATGTTTGTTTAGGGATGGATAAATAACTCATAGGAATTTTCAAAAAAAGCTTTTTTTTTTTTTTTTGAGAGGATATATAGGATTTAAGAGAGTTTCCTGGGTTAGAATTCTGCTTTTATTCTTATGGAAATGACGCAGAACTTGTCGTTTCGAAATATGTTCTGTCTGACACACCAGAAAGATGGCTAAAGGATGCAGTTTATACATTGTTTTACGAATAGCTTTGTAATGCCATAAAGTGGTTACAGATATTGTTCAGAAGACGAGAGAGGTATTCTGTGGGATGTAAAAGAATGCTGTGTTTCTGTCACTTCAAAAAAAAAAAAAAAAAGCAGACCCATTTACCAATCATGTCTGTGAAGCTTGCCCTCCACAGTTTAGCTTGGCATGGAGACCAGCGAGCTGGGCCGACCTCTCCCACTGTGGAAAGCTGGGCCAAGCTGGTAGGTGGTGGCAGGGATGTTCCAGGGGCAATGGCAGTGGATGGCTTTGTCAGCTTCAACTCCTAGAACACAGGGTTTTCAACCTGTTCCTAATGGGCCCTGGCTTTGGGTTTTCAAAGATAAACTCCCCTAAAAGGGAGGAAATGTTTTTGCATTATGTCCAAGGAAAGAACAACATTTGGGAAATCTGTTTTCAATTCTGGAAGGAACTCGTTTTGAGTAATTTCTTTTACAGACCAGAATTCTTGATGAAATAAGGAACCCCAAAAAGCAGTCACTTCGGGCTCAGGGCTCAATTACAGATCAGCAAAGGCCATGTTTACACTGAGCAAATCGTGGGCTCTTGCCAACCTCACCTTTGCTATGGGGAAGTCAAGGTCAGACAGCAGCTTCAAAATACCAATCTACCAGGGAGGCGTGTGAATGAGCTCAAATGAATGAGAATCTGAAGGCCAGAGAAGGTGGCTGTTCCCTAGACCTGGGGTCCATGCCCAGATGCTTTTCTGGCTAGAATGGAAATCAAGCACTCCCTGAGTGTGTATGTCCTTTTGAAGCAGCTCCCTACACAGTCTGCATGTTCCTTCTTGGACACAAGGCCCCAAGCTTAAGGCTGAGTCCTGACAAATGGGACCTGGTTCCTGCCTGTTGAACATTTCCGCTGCCCACCCCCTGCCTTTTTCCTGGGGCTGTGTATGGTGGTCTTTACCCCGGGCTCTAGCTCAGGAGCCCTTCTCCTGCTTGGAGGTCATGGCTGGGGGTCATTGCTGCAGCACTAGGGGCCCCACCTCTGCATTTCTCCCCGTGTTCAGAACAGCAATTGGAGTTGAAATCATACTTGCCAGATTCAACTCTGCTGAGATGAAAGTGAGAGACGGCTTCCTGGGGTGTTCAGGAGGGTTCAAGGAGATCAAAGCCTCCAGCTCTGAGGGGGGCCTTGAAAGCCAAGACAAAGCAGCAATGCAGGCTCCCTGGGAGCAGCAGCGCCCCTCCCCACCCCCAGATGAGATGAACTAAGGGTGGTTGCCGGTCCTAAGAGAATGATGCCCCTGTTTCAGATTTTTACTCAAATATTTTGTTTTATTTTTTTCTTCCAGTTTTACCTGGCTGCAAACGCTTCTACCTCACATTAAATTCGTTAAAGCAGGGCTAGAGTTGGGGGGGTGGGGGGCGATGGACAGAATTTAAGTAAGGCCTATGTGCCTAAATATTCACTTTAAAGAAACAATTCCTTCCCTTCTATGGACAGATGATGAAATAGAAGTGAGTTTCTTGACGTCCCCTTGTCCCTTCCCTTTGGCTTCCCTGAGGCACTGGCTGAGATGGTAGGCCTACTTCTTTGTGCCTAAAGATTTGCATTCCCATAGGCAGCTCATAGGCAGGGCCAGAAGCAGGTGCATCATGGGAGGCAGGGATTCTCCACAAGTTATCAGTTAAGATAATGCAATGCCATGTGGTAGATCGAGATGTTCACAGTTTACTTTGGAGGGGGACAGGATATGAGAACGAACAAGAGCTACACACTATTTCACACAATATCTCCCTGCACCACACCCTGGTAGGTCCTGGGGGATGCCCTGCCATGTGGATGTGGCCTCCTAGGAGGCATACCTGGCTCGGTGAAAGAACCCTAGGGACACCGCCAAGCCACCAGTGCTGTAGCATGAAGTTTCTTGGAATGTATGCAAACAGGTCTTTATGGGAGGCAGCTGAGGGCCTCTCCCCCAAGAGAACCTGCTGACTGAGAGTCTGCTCTCTGCGGATGAGTCAGCCTGGTCTCACTTCAGCAAAGGCACTGGGCTCTGTTGGTGGCCAGTGAAAGGATTCCCCGAGGCCCGGTGACCTCAGGGTTGAGGGAAAAGGCAGCAGGGACTAAAGCCAAGCTCATAGATACTAATCAAATGAACCTGCTCTGGAGAAGGGAAAAGACATCCAGACATGCTCTCTTAAAATCTTTCCCAAACCAAGGCCTTTCATGAAAAACAAAACACAGAAGTATATTTGAAGCCAGCAATCAAAACAGATGTTCATAGTATTGGCATCCCTATGAGTCCAGAAGCTTCCAAGAACACTGCTGTTAAGCAGGCCGTGCACACATGTGTTAGGAGGCTGAGCTCGGCCCTGAGCCCAGGACTCCTGGAGAATGGCACTGGGGAGGAGCTGTGGAAGATCTGGGGAAGCCCTGCTTCCCCAGGAGACAGAGGGGGAAATGTGCTATTCCAGAGCTCAGGCCATTCAGCCGGCAGCTTGGGACCCCTCTTCATAAGAGTCAGCTTATGAATGTGTGAAGCGGTACATGTGACCCATGGGGCTGGCTTTCGATCCACAGGGCTGACCTCTGGAACAGTCAAGCTGGTGGTCTCATCTGAGCCATGTTCTGGGTAAAGGATCAGGTGCCATGGCACTCATGTGACCACAGCTTCTATGTGGTGTGTTCTGTTGGCCACATACCACGCTGAGCTGGGAGACATGTGTCCAGAGAAAGGGCTGGTCCAGAAATACAAAGTTCTTTCTCTTTGGGGAGCATCTGGGTTCGAGGAATTGGTTAGTGGGAGGGCGTGGATGCAAAGTCCTCTTTCCAAAACCCCTGAGCAGGTATATACACAGGCAGGCTGTGTAGGCTCCTGGAGAGAGAATTCTTGGTTCTCCTGCGATGCTCAGTTTTTCCAGCAGCCTATGGTCAGCCAATGCCTGGCCGTTCCATGCCTCAGACCCATGTTCCTAACATGGTCCAACAGCCCTGAAGGCAGGGGAGTAATCCGAGAATGAAGTCCTCAGTTTTAGTGGGGAGCAAGACCTAGGTCTCCCCATTCATTCAGCTCTGACCTGCACATCTGGGGTCCTAGAATTTAGAGATGTGATTCCTCTCAGTGCCTCAGGACACCAAGGCCACAGTTACAGAGGCTTTAGGATAGGTGAGAGCTGACCTCTTGCTAGTGGACAGAATCCTGGGTGACAAAAAGCTATGCAACCCCAACCCCAAAGTTTCCTGTTTCTAAATGGATGTCAAGTCCCTGAACCGATGTAAGCCCAAGAGTCTCAACACAGACAACCTCCACCCTGTGTAATAACACCATATTGCACGAAGACAAAGAAACAGGGTTCTGCTCAAGTTGTCCAACCTTTCCATCCATAGGCTTTGGGCTAGAAAGGAGCATGAACTTGTTTTTGAGGGCCACAGATACATGAAACAAAGAAGAACAGGTCACCCTGAACCCTTTCCCTTAAAGACATCCCTCCTCATCACTAATGCTCATGCGCACCCATTCCATGCCCGACCCTGGAGCTGTTGGCTGACCTGCTGTTCATGGAAGGTGGCGTCTTCTGTCCCCTGCCCTCCTAAACCTCCCTGGGAAACACACTGGCTCATGCCAATGGAGTCTCCATGTTCTGAGTGGCCTTACCGGAACAACCATGAAAGACAGTTAACATTTATTCAGCTGCAATACTGATTAGGAAATAGCACAACAAACACAACTTTTTGGGAACAAACAGCAAGTCAGAACCAAGAGAAAACAAGCTGCAAATGCATTTCAAAAACTGGGTTGAGTTTTCGGGTTTTGTTGATTTCTTCTTGACTAGCACCATCTGGACACAAGAAAGAACTAACACAAATGTTTGGATAATCATAAAGATTTGCAAGGCACTTAATCCATCATTCTGGGTCGTCTTGTTGGTGTTCTGCTTTCAATGGCAATCCCGCGTCACCCTCCCCTTCCTCATGACTGCAAGGTAAGAATCTCTTGGCTAGCAGTCCTTATGTACAGAGTTCTTCAAGGTTCCTCAAAGTGCTTTCTCAGTCCCACGGGTTTTCCCTTCACTTCCTCCTTCCACGTGTTGGTGTCTTTACCTTTCTTCCCTACAGAAAACAAAGGAAACATCGCCTTTCGCTCCTCGCTCACTCCAGACTTGCCACCAACCTTCATCCGCATCCTAGTGTCTTGAGCGTTGCCAGCACAGAGGGCCTGGGAGGGTGGTGTCCTGCTGAAGTCCTAGGGAGCGAGGGCCTGACGGCTTGGAGCCCGCTGGTCCTTATCGGCGCCTGGAGGTGATGTCAAAGCAGGTGATCATCATGAGATGGGCCTTGCAGAAGTTGACACGGCTCTCCAGGCGCTCTGTCACGCCCTCCAGGGCCTCCAGGTACTCCAGGGAATCCAGCTGCAGGACCTGCTCCAAGTCAACTGAAAGAGAAAGGAGCTCCTGGAGATGGGACAGCTACTCGTAGGAAGGGCTACCTCCCCCTCCTCCCCTGGGCTAAGGTCGCCTGAGGTGGAATGACACACACATACCCATTGTGGTTTCTAGCTCCTGATATTCAGAGACGGTTCTGAGGAACAGGGAGGTGGTCTAGAACCTTCCCATATTTGCCCCAGCTGCCTCTAGCACAGATTTGTGAGGACCCCACTCTACTGATCTGTTAACCAAGGCAAGCAACTCTAGGGTGCTATGGCAGCAAGAGTCCGCCTTTCTGGAGTGGCGTTACCTGAGTGACATGCACACCCCACCTCCCTGGAGAGAGCAGGCTCCCATTCCTGTACGATCTTACTCACTGGTCACTGGGGAGGGGGAATATGATGTTTAAAACATGTGCATTAATAATTAAAATTCCCTTGAGCTCAAAAAGGCAAGTTGAGTCATATAACCATGATGCCTTGCATCCAAGGTCTTTGTCCATTCCCTTCCTCGGGGCAGAGGTCTGGGGTCCCTTTGCCCCATTATGACTTGGCATAAGAGTGGTAGACGACCTGGTCCCTGTTCTAGGGGTACTGCCAAAGGTCCACACGGGAGTGAAGCATGGATAACAGTGTGGGTGGCCTGGCAGGGGCTTCACATTGGAGTCCTAGCTGGGCCAAATCACCTCAGCTGGCATCATTTCTTAAACAGCAACGCAAGTGGAGCAAGTGACAGGATTCCTGCCCTCTCCTCCTTGAGTTTCTGACAAGAATGGCACTGCAGATGAGATGATGTGCAAACCTGCTACAGACACTCGAAGTCTGTGGTGGAGTGGGGTTCTCTCTACAGGAGCAGCCTCCATCTAATCAGAAAGGGTCCCTGTTCACGCTTATATTGCCAGTGTGGACTGTCGCTAGAAACAGACCCAAGGCCCTGCATCTCAGCCCAGGTTACTGAAATCAGAGCCTCACCCTTCCGTAAGCACATCAGGCAATATCACAGGCCCTAGAAAGAGGCAGCGGGAGGACAAACTAGAACTGGAGGTGGATCCCCGCACATGGCCGTTCTAGCACGGCCTGCAGCCCATCTGAGAGCGTCAGCACACAGCCTCCTTGATTTTTTTCCAATTCCTGTTTTAAATTTATCTTTTTTTTTTAAATCTGTATTTCCCTTTCATGTAACCTTCTATCCATTGTTTTTCTCAGCATCAAAAAAAAAAAAAAATTACTGACTCTTGACATAGACCAAGGCAGGAAGAGAGCAATCGCCCCCTCCAACCATCTGAGGCCCATGTGTACTGATAGGCAAACTCATTCACATCCCAGAAAAAAAGAGGAAGTTTGGAAAGTGAAGATCATTTTCAAGCCTGCCTTGGGCATAAGCTGCTTTTGAAAAATAAAATTCTAAGAAGCTGTTGAAAATGAGGGTTCTGCCTAAGGGAAGCCCCTGTGGTTAGGAAGGACCCATGGGAGAAGCTAGTGAGAGCAGAGAAGGAGAAAGAGGCATAGGGTGTGTGTTAATGTCTCAGTCACATTTTAGCTCATGTCCTTGTTCCTTTGCTGGATGAAGACACTGTTGTTGGGAGAGGTTGTATCTTCGTCCAAATCCCCCACCAAGGAATTAACCATGTACCGTGGGAGCAGGCATTGAATCATCTACCTCCAGGAGCCGTCAGCTGACTGAACTCTGAGGTAACTGCAGCTCTTCCCACCAGATGCTAAACACCGTGTAGCCTAAGCACTCATTCTGGCTTAGAATCACCCTATGAGACGGGCTTAGCCACTCTTCTTTTTTACACTAAGGAAACCAAGACCCAGAGAGTCAAACATTTCCCAAAGTCACACAGTCAGCATATAGCAAAAAAAAAACAAAACAAAAACAAAAACAAAAAAACAACCAGTATCCAAATCAGGTCTACGGGACCTTGAGCAGAGCCACAGATGCAATGAAACATAGGAGGACTTTCTGTCCTATAGGCTACCCAGAAAGAGGCAGTGTGACAGTGGGTTATTGCTCTCAGTGGGTACAGTCAGGAACTGGTAGATCCTGGCCCTTCTGTACCGGTCTCATTTCTACGCTCTTTTTAAACCAGCTCTTTGAGACCCAATCCTCAGCTGCTGGGCTCTACCTGTGAGTTGCCTGTGAGGGAGTACCAGGAGGGGGTGACCTTAGGAGAAGAGTGTTCCAAAAGGGGTGCGGGTAGCTGAGGGTTGGCGGGAAGAGCTGAGCAGGAAAGTGGGGGGAGAGAGTGTTTGTAATGATGCTGGCATAATTTACCCACGGACAAGTCTTCCAGGAGTGGTCCCAAACCAATGTACTAGTCAGGGCAAAGTTAAGCCTTCTTTTGCAGTAAATGGGATGACGAGGAACAAATAAATTAGAGCTAATCCAATCTATCCCTCAACAGGAACAGTAGCACTGTGGAGAGTGACCAGGTGGTTAAGATCACCTGGGCTTTTGGCTTAGCGGAGATAACCCCAGGGCCGGTCCCTCAGACTTACATTCACGAAGCCACTTGTTGGGGTCCAGCATCAGGTACTGCTTGGTTGCTTCCAGCTCCTTCATCAGCCACTCGTACTTGGCTCGGACCTCAGCGATTCTCTGCTGCCGATGCTCCAGGATTTTCAGCTTGGCGTTGAAGCACATGACCTCCTGCCCACAGAGGAAGGGGGGTTTGGAGAAGGAGAGAAGCAGAAGGCCATCCCTCTGCTCTGACTGTCCTGCAGCCTCCTCCAAAGGGAGGGTTGGGAGAGGACCAATGACAAAAGCCCAGCTTCCCAGAAGCATGGCAGGGAGCCTTGTGGCCTCGACAGACAAGACACTCAACTCCCCGGAGACAACCGAAGGCTATTCTCACCTAGAAGGTACACGGCCCCTCACAATGTTGGTGTTCACTAGGGTGTAAAACCTCAAAACAAGAAACCAGAGAAGTCCCTGAGCCCATCAGGCTGCAGCTCACTAACACTTAAGGTGTTCCAGAGAAGGAGCATATAGCACCTATCCCACAATCCCCTGCCACCACCCACTGCCCACACTGAACCTGAGGAGGCTCCCCTGAAGTTCTTAGGGCAGGACCTGCCAGGAACTGGGACCCTTGGGAAGGAAGTGGCCTTACCTTGCTAGCTCCCCCTCTTCGTCGCTGAAGTCTCTCCACATCATCAATTTCATAGACTTTAATCTCAAAAGGTTCCCCAAGCCCCCTCTGGGTGCTCCTCAGGGGGCCGTCCACCCAGCGGACCCCTGTGCTGCTGGCAGTTTTCCTCACAGGTGATGGGGTGTCAAGGGACAACGCCGGAATGAGCCTCCGCCTCTGAGAACCTAAGGCAAGAAGAGGAGATGCCGGTGAACTTGACCAGAAGGGAAAGCATAGGGTCATGATGAACATCCCTCATTAGCCACAGTCAGAACAGACAACATCCGCCATCAGCTTTCGAGCCGTGTGTAAAGTCCTCCAGCCTCCCACTACCCTTTGGCCTCTTAACCCATTGTTTGCTTCATCCCCAGGTGAACAAAATCCTTGTTTGACCTTCAGGGCCACCTCCTACCAGGCACTCCCAGCATCCCCCAGGGTATGCAGGGAAGGACATGAGCCAGGCTGGCACAACCCTGGCAGGGCTGGATGCTCTGATGAAGTTATAGGTGTCCCGGCTACGGGAACAATGTCCTAGTGTCTAGTACTGTATCCGGAGACCTGCTATAAGTGATGATGTCATAAACTACCCAAGAAGCCTTCTACTCTGTGAAGAAGGCTGCAAGCTGCACCCAACTCTCAGTCTTCCTTCTCGACATGGGGGAGGTGACGGGGGGACCTCTGGCCTCACACACAACCGAAGAGAGCTCTGCCATCACACATGGAGCTTCTCCATGTGGACAAGCCTAATCTTGACTGGTGCATGGCATCTCATTAGATCCCCGCATGAGATGAGACAGGTACAAAGATGGCGGACGCTCTTCCTGAGTCTTCCTGAGTCTTCTCTTTGTGTGTGAAGGTTCATGTGTAGGCACAGGTGCTCACACGCATGCAGACAGGTGTGCGGTGGCCAGAGGTCACTCTTCAGCCATCATCCACCTTGGTTTTTGAGACACTGGCATGGAGCTTGCTGAGTAGACTAGGCTGGCCAGCCAGCAAGCCCTAGCGATCCACTTGTCTCTGTGACCCCAGCACTGAGATTACACAATCTGACTTTTTCTTTATTTTCTCTCCTCTCCCTCTCCTCCATTCCGCCCACACTCCCGCCCTTCCTTTTTTTCCCCCCTTAATGTAGGTTCTGAAGACTGAATGCAGGTCCTCATACCTATGTGGCGAGCACTTTATTATGCCAGCTGCCTCCTTAGACCCAGAATTCCTTCACACACATACATGAAGGGCATGTATTAATAGTCATTAATTGATTGCTGGCTTGTGGTGTGACAGAACCATTTCCAGGAGGTGACAGACCACTTTGAAGAGGTTGGGCCTAGTGGTAGAAACTTAGGTCACTGGGGAAAGTACCTTTGACATATCTCAAAACACAGACTATAAATTGCTAATAAATAGCTGGGTGATGGTGGTGCATGCCTCTAATCCTAGCACTCGGGAGGCAGAGGCAGGCGGATCTCTGTGAGTTCAAGGCCAGCCTGGTCTACAGAGCTAGTTCCAGGACAGGTTCTAAAGCTATAGAGAAACCCTGTCTCGAAACAAAACAAAACAAAGAAAAATTGCCAGGTTGCTGGTGGGATCTGGGGTAAGTGTCAGCAACAGAAAACCTCAAGAAGTAGAAACTGCCAGCTAAGTAGATATCCTAAAGCATACTGCCCCTTCATCAAGACACATAGACATTCAGTGCATAAACACAACACTTGGGTTGATAACTCTCTTCCTAAGTTTGTATCATGAATGGGTCAGGTTTGGTTTAAGAAGTGCATAACTGGCTGGGCAGACATTGTTCCCCAATGGGCCAGGTTATCTTCACTCTAATTCAGAGCTTGAGGCTACATGGTGGTGTGTTGCCTACCGCAGAGGAAGGCAGCTAGGAACCGTGAAGAATCAATGAAAATCTACTCACACAAGTTCCTCTTGAGAGTGTATAATGACTTTCCGTTGCTGACTATGCTCTATCGTGTGCTTTTAGTACAGTTCTACGGAGCTCTACAGAATGCATCTGTGTGCTCTTATTACAGTTCCCACGTGCTCAAGGGGTAATGCCACCTGGCTGTACCTTTTTCAGGCTCTCACTATGCTCACTGAGAATGTGCCCCTTTGAATGCACCCCACTATGTTGCAGTAAGTGGGCCATACACTTGCCGCTCCAAACCTGGGCTCCCATGATTTATTTTCTCGGCTTCCAAAGCCATCCACTCTGTCTGTCTGTCTAAGGACAGGCCCTTCCCCCACAGCCGTCTTCGCTTGCTTTGATTTGCAGGATCTTCTTGCCTATGGCAGAAAGCTTCCTGTGCTGCTGGTCGGCAGGATGTGCCCAGCACGTGGCGGTATGTCTCTGTTCGCTGATCCCTTTTATGTTATTACTCCTCTCTCTGAATATTTCACACCTCTCAGCGTTGTCTTACATCGCACGAGGCTGCCCATCCTCCCACATCACCAGCTCTGTCTGGGAGTGTAGAGGATGCCTGATCAGTGTCCGGCAACTGCTGCGGGGCAGATCCTGGGTGTCCCAGAGGCCAGTGTTTTACAGGTGTGGTCTACAGAGTGACACTGTTAGGAAGAGGTAGAACATTTGGAAGGTGGGGCAGAGTAGGAGGTCTTGAGTAGCTGGGGACATGACTTTGAATGGAATTGTGGGAATGCAGCTTCTTTCTCCCTTTTCACTCCCAACCACCATTGCATCACTCTCTACTCCTGGGATGTGCTGCCTCAGCACTGGCCCCAAACCAAGAAGGTCAACAGATCATGACTGAACCCAGAACATGAAATAGCCTCTCTCCTTTTTAAGGCGATCATCTCAGACGTTACAGTAACAAAAAACTGTCTAATGCAATAACTAAAAATGAAGTTCACTAACATACGGTTTTTCTATGGAAAGAACGTCAGACTATTGTTTTTAGTTTTATAATAATAATATGCCCAGCATTATTTATCAAACCCACCGTTTTTCTTGTACATAAGAAAATTGAGGCCCAGAACGGCAAAAATAAAAGTCACACAGCTCATGGCCCCAAGTTTAATCTTTCCCATACGCCATGCTGTAAGCCCAACCTCATGTGCTGTTCACCAGCGTGGGTCTCTAGGAAGGGCTTGAATGGTGGTGACACGTGGCAATGTTGGATGAACTCTGCTGCTACATAGACATCACACGGGATTCAGAGGGCTCGTGGCTACTTCCCAGCAACACAATTCTAATTCTTTCCCAGTAAGAAAACAACTAAATCACCGCAGTTCTCCGGATGCAAAGGCGATCCCAGATAAAAGATAACTGCCTTCTTTGCAATTCTAAATCCCAGACATCGCCAGTGAATGAGGACTGGCCTTCTAGTTAGAAGTACCCTTTGAGGAGTCTTATGGCTTCTCTTAAAGAAGTTGTTTGTGATTTATGTTGATCGCGTCTGACAGCCAGCATCTCTCTTAATAATAATCATAAATAAGCCAGACAAGGTCACCTAACCTGAAATGAGCCCATCTTCCTAGCCGTATCCATCACCGAGCCCTCGGTCTACGGTGGCTGAGCACCGAGGTCTAATGCTTGGGATACTCCGTATTAAATCTCATCCCCAGCCCCTTCCCTGGCATTTTTATGTCACACCATTTTCCTTCAATAGCCTTCTGAGAGGAGTCCCTCGGAGGGCAGCGGCTAAGAAGGGAGTTGGCCCTGGGCAAGGACAGGTGCAGCGTCCACCGCCTCGCTCTGAGCAGTTACGTACACTTTGCTTCCTCTCGTTCATTCGCTTTCCTGCTTCAGCCCAGCGTCACAGACAAACCAATGTATTAAGGAGCCTTGACTAGAAAGTTTACGGCAGTGGAAGAATAAAGTAACTGGGTTGCAACTCACTAAATTAGAAAACAGAAACAGAGTCCACAGGGAAAACACAGGTGAACCTTGAAGCGAGCCTTGCGCTGTTCTCCAGGCTTTGAAGATCAACACGGAGCAAGCAGTAATAACAATGCCTGTCAATCAAGTACTAGGAAGGCTAGCATGTTTATTTCCCATGAAGACTGGTGTTCTTAAATATCTTGCTATTTTCAGCAACTAACACCAGCACGTTTCAGAGCTCCTGGCCCCGGGGATAGACCACAGTGGTTGCCTTGTTGCGCCAAGAGCTTGTCACTTGTCACCCCATCTTACATGGGGGTTGTCTGCAAAGCCAGAGACAGGGATGGAATAAGAGCTGAGCATGAGCACAGCAGACTCAGAAACACACAGCCAGGAAATGCAGATGCCACAGCGGCAGCAGCCACAGCAGTACCTGAGCCTGCCGGGAATGGAAGGCCCTCACTGCTGCCTCGTGCCATGATATGCAATGGCCGGACAGATGGATGGGCCTCTCTAGATCACGGCATATGGTAATGGGAAACCATAAGCTTATATTGTCCCTTGAGATGGAATTCTGTGATCCCAGGAAGACAAATAGTTTATGGTGGGCATTGATCTCAGCCCTTATGTGGACCGGTCCCTTGCAGAGCCTGGGGGTTACAGCTGGCAGGAAACAGGCAAAACCAATCCCGTGGCAGGTAGGGGAAGCCCACGGGCTGTTCCTGCAGCAGCTACCCCTGAGAGAAGGCTCCGTTTCTGCATGTCATCCCGTCTCTTAATCCCGGCCAGGCTGGTAGCACGAACACACAGGGCAAAGGATCAAGAAAGCTCTCGATTGCAGAGCCTGGCAGGGCATACAGGACAGGGAACAGGCTAGACAGGCCACGAGGACATTATACTCCGCTGTCCTCACTCAGCAGAGGTTCAGGAGTACACACAGGGCAAATGATTTTATTTAGTTAAGAACAGAAATCAGAAGCTTCATCACTACGGACAATTTCTTTAGCATCCAGTGAGTTTCAGGAAAAACTCTCATGGTATCTAAATTATACCTTTGCCTTTGTCTCTTAATTTCCCTCCTGACTGTCCCCTGAGTTCATGAACTCCATGGCACCTGGGCCACCAGCTCTGACCTTCGTCTTTTTTTTTTTGTCCAACATAATTTGCTGTCACATGTCCACCCCAAGCTCCAAGGAACCTATCAGTCGCTCAGATGTGAGGTACTTTCTGATGGCATACTATGGAAACGACAGAGAGTCGCCCTACAAAAGCAGGTGGGCAGGACAGCATGGACACCTACTGCCTATCACTTAGGGAGGGGCACTGCAGGAAACCTGTGGTTGTTCTGTGTCTACCACTGCCACAAGTGTGTTTCGGGTGCGAGTTTCGGGTGCGAGTGGAGACTAGCCCTCTCCCACCCCACTTTCAATGAAATGACAGTGCCCCGTATCTCCAGGAGGGGGATCTGCAGGGTCTTGGAGGCCATCAGCCTCACATACGGGCTTCTGTAGTCAGAAGGGCAGGGGCTCGGACCCCTCAGAATGTTCTAGACAGCAGCCGTCTCAGCCTTTGAGTAGAAGCATGTGCACGTGAAAGCAGAAGTGACGCAAAACAGAACGAGCAAGAATGAGCTCCCTCCTGGCACCCCCACAGCTAGCATCCTCCAGTACCCAGACCCCCCACAGATAGCATCCCCCAGTACCCAGAACCCTCACAGCTAGCATCCCCCAGTACTCAGACCTCCCACAGCTAGCATCCCCCAGTACCCAGACCCCCACTCCCCCACAGCTAGCATCCCCCAGTACCCAGACCTTCAGGAAAGTCTCTGGGGATTGTGTCCTCAGTCAAGGACACAGGTGGCAGGACACTGAGGAAAGGGAGCCCAAGACTCCAGTTCCAGTATCTGGACACACTCCCATGGCTGGTCAAAAGCAAGGAGATGAACCTTGCTTCCATCCCAGAAGCCTGATGCCTCTGTCCTAGCCCATGCCTGGTGCCTACCTGAATTGGACCGCTTCTTTGGGGTCTTGAGGCTCCTGCACCTCCCTCCGACGGAGCTGCTGTTCTCACTCATGGAGTCCTGGGCCGAGGATGCGCTGCCAGTGGCCTCGCTGTCCCGCATCATACTCTCATAGCCACTGCTGCCGCCGCTGTGGTAGAATAAGGCCGTCTTCCCCATGGCAGGTGGCAGCTCCCCGCTCAGGACGCTGCTGTTGTCACTACCATGCCCGCTGCTGCAGCGGTGAGGCTTCCGAGGAGGGGTGATCTTGCTGTAGGGTGAGGGCAGAAGGTGGGCAGCTGCAGGCTTGTCCTCTGTGGGAGCTCCACTGCGCTCCTCTGCCTCTGCCCGCAGCTGTGCACCCCTGGGGCCCGCACTGCCCTGCAGCAGCTCCGAAATGCGCCCATTGACGGCTCTCAGGGGGAGTTTAGAAGCCAGCCCAGAGCCCCGGCTTCTGCTGAGCGACTGCGTGGACCAGGACATGTGCTTCCCACTGGGTGGCAGGTTGGAGCTCTGGCCCACAGACTGTGGCAGGGACTTGGTAGAGAAGCTGAGGGTTTTGGTGGTCGAGGTGGACAGGCTGCGAGATTTGGGACTGGCCAGCAGGAGCTTGCTCACTGCCGAGATCTTAGACTGGCTGGCCTTGGGAGAGGCCCCTGCAGACTGGGTGATGCCACAGCTGGGTGGTGAGGCCCCTGTGCTGCGACCCAGGCTCCTGCCAGTGCGAGGCATGGTGCTATCTTTGCCGGCATGCATGCGGGAACTGACGGATGACAGACTTTCCGCCCTTTCCAGGGACAAGCATTCATAGTGGCTGACTGTTGTCCTGCCAAGAGAATTGGTTCTGCTGGCCAGCTGCTCCAGCTTGGCGTTGAAGAGCTTACTGCTGCTACTGGCATCCTTGGTCTTGCTGTTGGTGGACTCATCAGGGAAGCAAGCCAAGAAGGTAGCCGGCTGGTTCAGTGGGCTGCCGGTGCTGCTGCTGCTGCTGCCACTGTGTTGAGGGCTGGCCCTGTTCTTCTGATCCAAGCTAGATTTGCGGACAGGAGGCAGAGGCGGTGTCCCTTTGGGCCGTGCCAAGACACAATGCTTGGGTGATGCCACCTTCCTCTCCAGTGTTGTCTTCGAGGACTGGATACCCAGAGCCCCGCTGAAGCCATTGCTGTCTGCCAGGCAATGGTAGAAGCTGTCCAACGCCTCATGCCTGTCAGCTTTCTGAAATGCCCTTGGGAGGCTGCTTGACTTGAGGTTTTTGTTGGAATGTATGGGACTTTGGGCCCCCAGGCCAGGCAGGGCCATCTCACAGCCATCCACAACTCTCCTGATGTTGTCAGTCACCTGCAAGGTAGACGCCTCTCCGCTGCTGCTGCTGAGCCTGTCACCAGAGCTGGGCCTGCCATTCGGCTCCTGTTCTGACTTACCTTCAGTCGTCAGGGAGCTTGTGACTGCCTCGCCCCTCACCCCTTCCTCACCGGGGTAAGCGCTCTCCTTTTTCACCTCTTCTTCCCGTTTTAGCCAGGGATCTTCAAACTTCATCTCTCTCCTTGCATTGGCTTCCTTGCTTTCCTGGGACTGGGCTGTTTTGGGGGCTTCCTTTGGGGTGGCAGTGGAGGACTCAGACTCTTGCACATTTCGGGGGCTCATGGCAATGCAGGGGTAGACCGTGATGTTGGTCTTCATGGGGATGTAGCCTTCACAGCTACTCAGGTTGCCCGTGTTGGAGATGGTGACCATGGCCTTGCCTAGGGTGGAGATTTTGCAGCCTTTGACGGGAGTGGCTTTGTTGACAGATTCTTCTCCCGTCTCAGACAAGATGAGTAGATTGTCAGGGCCCACCTCGGGCTTCTCTCTGCATACCACAGCGGTGTTCTGGATGGTGTTGACGAACTCTGCAGCTGGGGGTTCTGCCATGGCTTCGCCATGCCCGAAGCACGTCTGCGCTATGAAGCTGTGGCAAGACTGCTCCCCATCACTGCCCGTGCTCATCTCACTTAGCCAGGAACTGATGGAAGAACGCCGGCTGCTGCCTGCTTCCCGCGTCTTCTCATCCAGGCCCAGCTTGGGGAGCGGCAGGAACTGCGTGATGCTCACCTCCGAGACGGGGGCCATGCTGGAGTAACATTCCAGGTCTTCACTGATGCTGCTGATGATGCTGACGGGCCGGGAGCCTGAGGCCAAGGCCTGAACGGAGCAGTCGCTGTTGAAGCTGATGATGCTGGTGGGGCGGCCACTGTCAAGCACCCCACTGATAGTCAGCTCCTCCACCAGTGTAAACACCAGCTCATCCTCCCCGTTCAGTTCCAGTGGCTGCTGCACGGTCACCATCGTGGTGCTCAGAATCTCCTTCTTGGAGTCTGCAGGAGGACCTTCCTGGTGCCCATCTTCAACCAGGGTTCCCGAAAACCCTTCACTCCCAGCAGACATGGATTTCTTCAAAACCTGGGGACTCATTCCAACCGGGGGAGTACGGACGTCAGGCTGAAGCAAGGACTCGCTGGAGGCCATGCCAGAGTCCTTGCTCAGGGAAGGTGGTGGGGCAGAGGAAGGCAGGACCCCCTTCTGGGTGTAGACTTTGCATCTCTGGGAGGGAGAGCTGGGGGGTTTGTACTCTGAGGTCTTGGACAGGCTGGCAACACCTAGCCGTGGGGAGCCCATGGGTCTGGGCTTGCCCTCCACAAAGCCACATGAGTTCAGACTCTCCCGGCTGCTCTGGAGACTGGGACTCTGTGTGAGCTGGGAGGTGCTGTGCTGGCTACTGCTGCCCGGGATGCTCCGAGGTGATGCAGGACTGGGACTGCTGCTCCGTGTCACAGTAGGCACAGGGGACCGTCCCTGCTGCACCTTGGAGGCTGGAAGCTCCGTGCTTTCCCTGTCGGTGGTCAGCTGGCCAGTGTCTGACCCGTTATCTTCTTTATCAGACTCAGAGAGTGTATCTGGCCCTGCGGCTTGGCTTAAGGAAACACATCTACCTGCCTGCTCTGGCCCGAACTGGATGGGCAGCTCTTCGAAAGGAAACTTGTTGGGTTCTTCGCTGCCGTCAATGCAATCTAGTCTTTCCTGCAGCTCGGCAAAGGTATTGCACTTCAGACAGTCTCTTTCCGACTTGTTGGCTGCAGCTTCTGTTGCCTCCACAGGGCGGCTGTCACCCCTAGTCTTCTGTAGGGCCGGCACGATGGGCACAAAGTCTGGGGGGCCCTCGTTGTCAGTAAGCTCCTTGTCAGACAGGGCCGTGCCATTGGGCCCGATGTAGATGACGGTGTCGCAGGACTGCTCACTGCTGGAGGAGTAGTCAGGGTCACTGGACAGCGGGGCGAGGGGGAATTCGGGATCCACCGAAGCCCGGGCATGGAAGGGTCTCAGCTGGGTAGGCCTGCGCATTCTGCCCTCCTCACAGGAGCTTTCTCCCCCCGAGGAACTCGATGTGTACTGCAGTGTGGGCAAGAGAATCATTAATGGGGAGTTCTCTCAAGACAGCCCTCCCTCCTAGGGAGCCTGTGTCATATGGCAGGTGCAAGCTGCTAACTGGCCCTAGGCTCTTGAAGATCCGCCCGTGGAGGGGCCAGTATTCACTGGGCTGTGCCAGGACACCTCCCAGTCCCATCCCATGGGCATGTGTCCCCTTCTGCACACGGGTGAATTAGCTTGATCGGGAAAGGTGGTGACCTATCCAGCACCACTTGACTTCCTCAAGGCTATTCCCCTGCCTCAGACCACTGACCATGAAGACTCACTTGCCTTGTATATACATAAAAAGAATACACAAAGAAGGAAGGAGAAAGTCCCAAGCATCACTAGTTGGCCCATAAATGTTTTCTTTCAAGCTGTCCTGGCTTTGCTTCTGCCAAAGGAAGCGAACCTACCAACATCTATCAACTCAGCACAATGCAGAATCCAGCAGATTAATGTGAGAACCCACAGCCCGAAGGCTCCTGACATTCGGGGTGGGGGGTGGGGCAGAACCATATGGGTGGGCATTAACCATCCTCTGCGGAGCCAGCCCACCGAATGCAGCCCTTACCCGTGTAGGTTGCTTCCCATCCCTCAAACAGTTTTCCTCCTGCAGTGGCAATCTATTAAAATAGTCCTTATCAGGCGTCAGGGCGAATAACCCAGGACAGCGGCACCTATGAAAAGGAGACTCAACTTTCTCCTGTGTTGGTCAGAAGGCTTTTCTCTTCTGAGATGCTGGCTGCAGCTGCCACACTTGCACAGTCCTTGGTGCTCAGAGAAGGGTGATGCCGATAGGCTTTCATGATTCTCTTCTTATCCCCAATGTATTCTCCCTCCCACGGAAGAGTCCCTTACCTTAGTCTTCTTCTTCTTCATCCTCAAGACCCTTGATGCAATCTGGATGGTGGACAGGGTCTCCGCGTAGCTGCCGGCTGCGGCCGAGATGTGTGCGATCATGGTGGTGCGACAGTTCACGTTCCCCAGAGACTCCCTCAGGAGCATGGTGAGCTTACTCTCCCTGCCAAGCAAAGTGGATTAAGGCTGCATTAGAGGGCCATGCCTCATGCTGGCTGTCAGGGCAGGACTTCAGGTTTGCGCGTGGCTATTTGGTTGTGGGTGGCGGTTTTCTTCCTTTTTTTTTTTTTTTTAATGGCATACTAATTAGCATTGCTTTGCAGCATGGGGCTATTTGTAGTTGGCAGCTGAGCAAGTGCTTCTAACTCCAAGGATGGGATTCATGCAAACACCTCCCTTGGCACTTCTGTCCTGGCCATGATGGGCTGTTCTAGTGTGTCTGTTTGTGTGCATCTGACAGCGCACATAATGAGGCCTGGGAATAGGAACAAGGAGAGGGGATCAGGAGAAAATGGCTTTGTGACCAGTGATCTGGCATGCTATCTGCACACATAGGCCTTTGTAGCAAGTTTCTGCACACTGGCAATCCCTATAATAGAAAATGATGCTATGAACTTGCACTGAGGTCCCAAGTGTTTCTAATATGTACAAAAATCCCCCTTTACAGCACAGTGGCAAGCTACAGCCATTGCCTCCCAACTCTGCTATTTGTACCCAGGATCACTGAAGGAAAAGACATCGGTATTCGCGATAAGTAGAGAAATGCAGACACAGCCCAAATAGTCACTTAGCAACAGCAGAACTTTCTAGAAAGGTTTCCTCTGGGAACTTGGCAGTTGCTATGTGGAACCACTATCTTGGTTAGTGATAACAAGGCCCAGAGCATTTCAGAGGCTTTCTAGGCTTTTTAAGAATTGACCCAAAGTAATGGCTTGTGTTTTTCCCTTCCTGTACGTACTCCAGCGAGATCCTGCCCTGCTCCCTGAATCCTCCCCATGCACGAACTCTGACTAGGTGAAATGCCATTTTGTCCCTGGAGCATCCCCTCTGGAAGGCCGGGGCGATCTCTGGGTTTCCTATGCTGTGTTTCCTATTCAGATGGGCGGGGTCCTCCTCAAGACCATGTCCCTGCAGAATCCCCTAGAGAGGAACAGCTCAGCAGACTGTGTGGGAAGCTGGTCACTGTCAGCACAAAATGTTTTATTTTATTTTTTTTTCCATAGGACTTATGTCTGGCTTCAGGAAGAGAGATGGTGGCACAATTGTTTCTTTTCATACCTGGGACCAATTAAGTTGTTCATTTGGGAATGAAGGGCTGTCACGTTCCAGCTCCAGACAATTTATAAATAAAACAGGGAAAAATGAACAGGGATAGGAGCTGTGAAAGGAGGGGGTCGGGGGTATCTGACCACATTTAACTCCCTTCAAAGGATACCATGCAGGAATGTCGCAGGAGGGAGGTTGAGGCCCAGTCCTAACAGACACTTAGCCGAGATGGTGTGCCAGGAAGGGGAAGATGGATTCCATTTGGACTAAGCTGTGATCATATGCAGTCAGCTCTGGTAATTCATGGCAGTGACACACTATAAAGTACCATGAACTGTGAATTCTGGGACACTGAGCCATGGCTGGCAGATGAAAATACAAAGTTTGTATTCCTGGGAACCTCGATGGGAATGGCAGTGTGGTCAACTGTCAATAGGTTACCTTGTTTTAAGCAAAGTTTCTATTGAAAAGCACCTTATTTAATATCTGATTTTTAGTAAATAATGATGTTTATACAATATGTCTTTATGATAAAGTACTACCAGGAGTGTTCAATAATTCCCCGGCCCTGAGAGATATGACAGCAGATGCCTGATCGTCAGCCTCCCAGCACACTGCCACTGTTCTCCTCTTTAACTCTTCAGCAGCTGAGGAGTCTACAGATTCAGCCTCTTTGCCTTTTCATAGCTTCATCAGGACCTGTAGATGTGCCCTGCACCATCTCAGGGAGGCTTCGCTTGCAGTGAGCACGTTCTTCCTTCTCTCTGGCTGCATCATACTATTGATGCATTGACGTTGGACTTGCAGCCAAAAGCACATTAACTCATACCTGAATGAAGCTTCTCTAAATCCCCTATTTTCTCCACGAGGCACCGTGCAACCTCTTTGTGCTCCGTTCTATCAGAAAGCACTCCAGTGACAAGCTAGGGAATCATTTGAAACAGTGAAATCTAGCTGAAGAGATGGCTCAGTGGTTAAGGGCACTGACTGCTCTTCCAGAGGTTCTGAGTTCAATTCCCAGCAACCACATGGTGGTTCACAGCCATCTGTAATGAGATCTGGTACCCTCTTCTGGCATGCAGGCACACACAGAGGCAGAGTGTTGTATGTATAGTAAATACATAAGTCTTTTAGATGAAAGTGAAATCATGGACAGAAAGCATAAAACATTCAAAAGCACAGAAGGCAGCATTCACCCTGTGACATCTCAGGGGGGGGAACATATGCATTAGGGTCTCAAAAATTTCCCCCACCCTGTGCACTGTTCTTAAGTCACCATGAAAAACACCAGGAATATTGCCTTGGAGATTGCAAAGAAATTTTATCAAGTAGGCAACGTGCAACTATGGAATCTACAAATGTCCCCCCCAGATGACTAAACTATGAACTTCCTTGTGGGAAGTCTTGCTAATCAATGCACACGGCCAAAGGCATACATTCCCGGCTCTCCATATACTCTCTGTCAGGGAAAGATCCCAAATCAAATAGCATGATACAGCATTCCACCACTGCTGTCCCGTGCTCCACATCATCCACATGTGGGATACAGCTGCAGATAAATATCTGTGGCTTTTTAAAAAAGAGTCCATATGGCTGGAGGAAGCCATGACGTGTGTGTTGCTTGGCAATCGATATCTTTGCAAGCTTGTGGAAAGGAAGTCAGCAGAACTGCTAGCCAGACTGGCACAGGTCTCTAATCACGGGGGAGTGCAGCAGGCAGCTACGAAACTGTGGTCTGTTCAGCTTCAAGGTGATGCCTTGACTTGGAACAAAGACAGCTAAGAAGGCAGGTGAAGAAGGGGTAGGTACCAACCATCGCCATCTACAGGCTAGGCGAAGCTTTCTAGAGGGGACTCAGAAGGCTCTGAACAGCATTCAGGATGACAGCCACCACTAGGTCAAGACTGGAGTGACAAGAAGAGAAGCATGGAGAAGCTTGCTGCCATGGCACCACTGTCAGGCTATGTGGACGGAGCAACGCTATGGGGTCCCAGCACCCTGGAGGACTGATTGGGTAGCAGCAGGAAGAGCCAGTGATGAGGCAGAGCTGAACACACCTGAGAAGGGACTGGATCACGTTTCCACTAGTTATCTTTTATGAACACAGATTCCAGCCCCTGCCTGTCCTGGCCATTTATATCTTTTAAAACGACTAAGAAAAAACAGTCTTGTTTTCAAAAGAAGATAATCCTTTTATTAGATAAAAGGGTAGGAAGAGAGAGGAATAATTAACACATTAATGTTTTCCACTGCTGGGGATGGAACCCGTCACCCTGAACATGTGGCAATCATTGAAATATAACCCCAAGCCAAAGATCATATTTAATTATGAATAAGTTTTTTGAGCTGGAGTCTCACTGTGAACCTTTGGCGGTCTTCAAACTCGCAGAGATCTACTTGCCTCTGCCTCCTGATGTCTGGATTAAAGACACGTGCCTCCAGGCCTGGTCAGTAATTCTTCAAGAACACATACCGCCTTAGAACAGGTGCAAACAAACCAGGGCCATGCAGGGCAAACTGGGTTCACTTCCTGTTCTCATAAACAGAGTGTTATCATCTAGTTGTTCATGGGTGCTATACAAAGCTCACAAGTATTTACCTCGGCTTTGTAGAAGAATGTGTCTGTCCCTACTGTAGAGTAACGACACATGGTAGCATCATTAATTAGAATCATCAGCACTGACTGTGCCTTGGGTTCCATAATATTCTATAATCTGTATTTGATAGACAGCAGTCTGTATTGCCCTGTATCTATCTAGATGTTCCATGGAAACAGACAAAGAGAAAGTACTTAGCTTTAGAAATCGCTGGAGCACCAGGCCCCAGCCATCGTCACAGCTCAAACTGCTTCCTGCTCCGTGCAGAGGCAATCTGAGCTCGCTAAGGGACTGCTTGGCTCTTCGTGTCCAGTGAGCTAATCATCTCATTAGGAGTGCGGCTGCTCATTTAAGGAACATTTGTGGAGCCCTGACTGACTCAGGTAAGCGAGATTGACTATACTTAAGGAACCCATGATTCAACCAGGCAAATAGACATGTAAAACCTCGTTATGACAGTATTCAATAAAGGCTAATGACAACTGGCACCAGCAAGGTGGCTGACTAGATGTCCCTACTATACCCTGAACGAAGTCAAGGCCACAAATAAACAACTATATTTTGATTTAAAAAAAAAAACAGCTAAATGATGGTGCCAGAGTGTAAACATTCAGGACAAACACATAGTGGGAGGAAGGGCTCACCTGGCCCCAGCATCGCT
Organism: Microtus ochrogaster; assembly: GCF_000317375.1. Lineage (NCBI taxonomy): Eukaryota > Metazoa > Chordata > Mammalia > Rodentia > Cricetidae > Microtus > Microtus ochrogaster. The sequence goes on from NC_022013.1 coordinate 85,647,792, forward strand.
GCCTAGAACTCTAGTCAAGATAGCTTAGACACACTCCTTCCCACAGGGATGGTAGTCAGGAGGGCTATGCTCACACCTTCACCATCCGGGTCAAATGAAGTCATCACCACAGAGGACCCCTGCAGTCCTTACAGGCACTAGACCATAAGTGGGGTCCCCCTGCTGAGCTACTCCAGAGAAGTCAGCACTATGCACCCCATCCATCACCTGAGCTGACTTGGTGCCCGGCCTCGCAGGGACACAGTGTCTGGCCGAGCCAAGCATCTGTATCACCTGGGGTTGAGCTGATGGTGCAGCTCAGTTAAGGAAAGAGTGATCTATCACTACCTGCCCTCCAGCCCAAGCAGCTGCAGTGCTGTGCTCCCTTGGAACTGAACCCCTGAAATGTGAACTGTTGAAGCCGCCTGTTGTGCTGCATGGTGGAGGAAACGTTGTCCTGCTCCCTGGGCCCTGAGCTTCCAGCCACAGCTCTGTGCTTTCTGGGGCATTGCCAGTGTACCATCACTCCAGGGTCTAGTGACTACCACGTGGCCTCAGCTCAGGGCCTGAGTCACCGCTGTGCGCTATTGACTCTGGATTCCCAGTTACACCTGTGCGCTGGAAGCAGGCTGTTGTGTGCTGTGCACCTCATCCCCAGCCCAGTCAGAGGCACAGACTACAGCCCACAGCTCTAGGTCTAAGCTGCTGGGGTGTGCCTCTGTGCCACCAACAGCTTTGTAGCCAATATGTATTGAACTGTGCCTTAGAGAGTGTGCTGTGCCCAATCCCAGTTACTATCGCAGGTCTGTGGGACCCCGAGCACAGAGTTATGGCTCTAAGCCCCTCTGAACACCCCCAGCCTGGAATCTCAAGCTATTGCAACCACTTGCAGGATGTATCAGACCTGAAACCGCAACTCCTCATTTTAGGGTAAACAACAACACAAAGACTCCAAAAGCAAAAGGGTGGACATTACTATGTTCCCTAACAACCAGCGGGTCAAAGGAAACAAAATGAATGATAGAAAAATATCTTAAAACTGGAAACAGTGGGAAAACTTCCCACCAAAACTGAAAGCAGCTCCAAGCACAGGTTTTAGAGCAATAGATGCCTATATTTAACAGAAGAAAGATCCCTGTCCCAGCCACAGCCTGACATGGTGCCTCAAGGATGAAGAGGAGGAAGAAGGGGGGAGGAGGAGGAGGAGGAAGAGGAGAAGGAAGTGAAAAAGGGAAGGGAAGAGAAGGGAGAGGGGGACGAGGAGGAATCTCCACAGTTAGCAAAAAGAAGGAGAAAGTCAACTTTAGGACAGAAATTAGTTAGAAAAAAGACTATAAAAGTTACAGGGCAAAAACAGACACATTGCTTTAACAACTATAAGCAACTACAGAAAATTCTCAAGTATATTATGTGGGAAGGAGAAGGGAAAAAGAGATTAAAATAGTAATTAAAGTCTCATAACAAAGGAGCCCCAGCATTGGGGTGGTTTCACAGCTGAATTCAAAGGTTTCAAAGAAAAACAATGCTCACACATCTTTAGCTCTTGCAAGAGTTACAGCTACAAGGAACGCCTCACACACGTTTTACAGATTCTGTCATTTTAAGATAGACAAAGACATTGAAGAAAACAACAGGCTATCATCTCTGGTCAATAATAATGTAAAAACCTTCAAGGAGACATTAGTAAACTGAATTCCACATAAAATTTATAAATTATGATCAAGAGAGATTTGTCTCTGGCATGCAAGGCTGTTTCAACCTCTGTAAGTCAATCAATAAGACATTCTATTAATAGACCAAAGGGGGGAAATTCTCACCATCATCCCAATTAAATAATAAGAAGCATTCCATAAAATTCAACAGCATTTTTAATTATAAAAACTCTCCACAGTTTAGTTATAACGTCTGTGGGAAATCCACAGTTAACATACTCAGTGGGGGAAAAAGACAGTGTTTCCTCTAAACTCCCCGATAGACAAGGGTGTCTGTCTTGCCATTTCTACTAACCACAATCCTACAGGTACACACATTATCTTTTGAGAATAAAAAAATGAAAGAAAGAAATGAATAGAAATGATCCCAATCTGAATGGAAGAAGTAAAATTTTCTCCTTTTGGAGATGACGTGGTCCTGTATGTAGGAAGCCCAGATGACTCTGCCAAAGGAACTATCACTGAGTCAAGAGACTTGAGAGATGAGATCAACACAGATCCCACTGACACCAGAGGGAAAGCAAAGGTCTCTTCCCACTACGGCTTTTGAACCCATGTAGGAAGCCTTAGACAATGCAGAAAGAGAAAGAAAAGTGGACTGGCTGGGGAGGAAGAAATAAAACTGTCTTTATTCATAAATGAGAAAATAGGTGAACAGAAACCGGTGGCATTTCTATACATAAATAATGAGGTATTTTAAAAGAAGTAAATCCACTTTAAGATGACAGGAAAATAAAAACTGATTTAGGGATAAATTTCATCCAGAAGATAAAAGACTTATACACCAGAAATTTTAATAATCTATGAAAGAAATGAAAGAGGATTTAAATGAGTAGGAAAGATACTCCAGAATCATGGGTAAAAATAATTAATACTGTTAAAATGTCTATATTACCCCAAATATTATACAGGGTTAATGAAATACCTATCAACATCTCAACAGAATCTTTACAGAAATAGAAAAAAAAAATCCCCAAGCCCTAAGTAGCTAAGCAATTACAAGAAAGAAAAATAAAGTTGGAAAACTCATACTTCCTGATTTAAAATTCTATTGCAAAAGCATAAACAACAACAGTGTGGCCCTGGCATAAAACACACAGACACCAGCAGAACCGAATACTGAGCGTAGAAATAAATCCAAGCATTTATGGTCAACCGATTTTTGTCAAAGGCGTCAAGAAGAGTCAACGGGTGGAAAAGACGATGTCCTCAATAAATCATGGAGCCGGGAAAAGTTGGTTGCCACATTTGAAAGGACAAAACTGGGTCTCACACCATGTGCAAAAACAAACTAAAAATGGATAAAGACTTAAAACTGTGACGTTCTTCCTGGACACTGACCCAAAGCCTTTAGGCTGCTCAGTCATGGGCTGTAAACCCTGAAACTGTTTGCCCAAATAAACCCTTTTTTCTTTCTTCACTGGTTATCTCAGGCATTTTGCGATAGTGATGAAAAGCTAGCACAGAAAATAACTATGCACGTGGTGAGGATTTAAGGACTTCTCTGAGGGGCTTCCGAGAATACCTATGTGGAAAGAGATAGCTATGATTTCACACTACAGGTATAAGTCCGAGTCCATGAAATCTGAGCCACACTTCAGCAGTTTACCACTGTGTGTTAGGGAGACAAAGCCTGTGTGAAATTTGGGCCACGTGAAACCGTTTGGTCCTAGACACTGCTGTTCGACTTACTCAATTAAGGTAAAGTTTATGCTAATCAAGCTTCTTATTGTAAAAGACTAGCTACAGATAGCGAACAGTCTCAACCAAAGAAGCAAATACAGTGTAACTCGAATGTATAACCAACAGAAGCTTCTGAGTTAAAAATGTACCCTACAAGGATGGTCTTCAATAAGATTTCTATCAATGTTTATCCAGCATGGAGATGCTCAACAGACTGCACACATTGCACAGAGACCTTCCACTGTTTATCTAGAAGGCCATTCCTTCTCACAGGTGCAAGAAAAGTCCACTCAGTGACGGCCATGGTGTAGAACCTAAGTTACTCTACATATCGTAACTCCATTCTGCTCAGGGAACCATCCATTCCACAGCTCTAGCACCCAGGTGCCACATCAGAAATTTGAAAGAGAATCCACACACTCAGAATCAGTACATAAAGAGCCTACCATCTCTACTATACAGTCCTGCATCAAAACTGAAAAATATTAATTGAACAATAAAGCAATAGAGTTGAAGAGATTCTTGGAGGGGAGGCCATTGCCTTTCCTAAGGAAAGGATTGCCATGGTGATGGGTGAGAGGCTTTATGTGGCGATGTCTTTTAACTTGGGAGGACTCACCGCCTTCCCAGGGCAGTCTGGAGATTTTCAGACAGCCTTAATTATTAAAAATCTCTTCCTTATATTAAACTTCAATCTTTACAGCATCAACCGAGGGTCACTATCTCTGCCCTCTAGGATTGTACAGGGTAAGAACAAACTCATTGTTCACATGGGCTCGCTTTTCACGTCTTCAGAGGTATTATCATGCCTTCCCTAAGGGTTCTGTTGCTTAGGAACATTCGGTTTCCTTTCTATTGCTCTTTCAAATGTTTGGCTGGTCACTGGAGCTCACAGAAACCCCCTCCCTCTCACCCAAGTGCATGTGTGTGTGTGTGTGTGTGTGTGTGTTTACATGTGCAGTGAGTATGGAAGCCAGAGGTTCATGGTGTTTTCCTCAATTCTCCATCTTATTTTTAAGACAGTCTCTTGTTAAACCTGAATCTTACTGATTCATCTATACTAGATAGCCAGTGATATCCAGGGATCTGCTTGTCTCTGTTCCCCTCAGCTTGGGGTGGTGGTTCCAGATGTGTGCTGTGCATGGTTTGTACATGGGTGCTGGGGATCTGAACTCAAGTCTTCATGCCTTTGAAGCAAGCACTTTATTGACTGAGCCACACTCCCCTGCCTCCCAGCCACTCAGTTTATCACCTTTTCTCTGCTCAATCTTAAGTCAAATAATTTAGCTTTGTCCCTAAAGGAGCGTCCCTTTGCTGGAAGCTTTGGGAGACAAACTCTGTGGCAGTCATTAGTTTAGGGTGGAGGGTGTCCACATTGATTTCAGTGGAGAGGGAGCTGTACCTGCCATTCTTAAAAATCAACTATAGGGATTAGAATCATGGCTTTGGGTTACAGGTATCAATCACTCTGGGACTGGGGTCATCCATGTGGGAAATTGCTCTGTCTAGCCATAATAACAGTTATAGATGCCATGGTTCATGCCAGCATCACTGGTGGTGATATTCAGTGCATATTGTCACATCAGGTGTTGGGACAGTAACATATCCTGAGGGAGCTGGAAGACTTATATCTGGAACCTTCTCAGACACTGTCCCATAGGTCTCCTCCCGTGAAGTGAGTGAGAGCCACAAGCACTTTTACTGAATCTGGGAAGTTCCTCTAGTGAATGTTGGTGGCTCATGGGACTTGCCAATTACACAGCTGGTGTCAGAAGTGAGGTGTGGACTCTTCCCTGTCTTGTGTGTCCTTGAATCCAAACAACCAGAAACCTTGGGCAATGCCACATCCTGGGGACCGTGCCCTCAAACCTAGAGCTCTGTCTGACTTTTGCTGAATTTTATAAGAATATTCCAAGCACCTGCGTGATGGGAAGGAGCTGTGATTTCATTTGACCCGTATTCGCTCAGACAATGCATATAACTTAACAGCTTCAGGGCAGAATGGAAGATATTATAATAATTCATTAATATTCACTTCAGCATAACCAAGAACTAGGAGTGTCAACACATTAAATAAATTGGTCCCAAAGAATAAAAAAGATAACCAATACAGCAAATTAGTAGACAAACAGGATAAGAGGTGCACAGCTGTCCCTCGAGTCAAGAACTACCAGAAATTACATCCATTAACAAAGCAAGGACCGCTGTGAAGGTGTGCTTAGTGATTCAACAAGACCCGCGGCAGGCATCGAGCATGCGACCGGCTCTGAAGTAGAGAAAAGACTGTCAATCTGCCAACCTTAGGACCAGATTAAAGGTTACCTCCCCCACAGCTAGAGTGTAAATACAGCTTCCACAGCAGTTCTTCACTTCCTTCAGAAACCTTATTTATTCCAAGCCTTATTATCACTAATTGTCAAAGACTGGCCGCAGAGACTTTTACAGTCCCGACACTGTGGGCTAGTCTCTGCAGTGGTCAACGGCAACTCTACCAAGGGGCGGGACTAGGAGCCATCTCACTCCTGCTGCAGTGTGGCTGTCACATACCTTCAGAGTAAAGAGGACATCACTGCACTCTATGGAAACTGTGCTTTCTTCCAGCTCCCCGTCATCCTTGGGTCAGGAGTACACGCTCTTGATGTCAGAGACCTCTGATGGTACCCAAACTGGACTTAGGGATTGGCGAGGCATAGAGAGGGTGTCAAGAATCATGTTGTCATGGTAACCTAGAGGCACTTCTCTGATTCTACTCACCACTGACTATGGCCTTGGTTGAATGCAACAAAATCCTATTCCACCCAGTGTCTTCTCCCAGGTCTCCCCACCATTTTGCTTGCTACTTTGCCCCAGGATCTCCCAGGTATTCTTAGTTCTAAACTTATGTATCTGGAGTATTTTTATTCCTATACTTTCCTTGGAGCTTCAGTATGGGTTTCAGGTAGCAAAAGCACATGAAGTGTGTGCTGGATGTGCATTGTGTTAGGGCCTGTTTTTGCACCTCACTCTGTGATCTTCCTTTTCACGGTTGACATCAGGACTATGTGGAGTTGGTAGGGGGCCGGGGAGATGACACTTGATCGACTTGCTTGCTGGGCAAACACAAGGACCTGAGTTCAGACCCTCATCCCCACCTCCCTGGATAAAAATGCCAGGCACTGTGGTAATGCATCTGCAATCCCAGTCTTGGAGAGGCAGAAGCAGTGGATCCCTGAGCTCCCTGGCTGGCCAGTCTAGCCTGATTAGTGAGCTCTGGGTTCAGTGAGAGATACCATCTCAAGAGTAAGGTGGCCAGGGAGTGAGAAAGACAGTGAATTTTGACCTCTGCCCTCAACACCCCCCCCTCCACACACACAGAGGAAAACAAACAAACAAACATGAGACAGAGAATTCCAGGCTCTGTATGAATGGTGGCTGGTTTACTTTGTAGTTCCAGGAACTCATGCGAATCCCTTTCCTGGCACGTTCCTTATGAAAGGCTGACAGGAGCTTGATTTGGGATAAGCAGTGAGGCACGGGGGCTCCATTAGAGTAGGACCCTGACTCTCTTTAGTCTTCAGAGTCCACTTAGCCCATTCTGTGCTTCCTTTGTATGGTTAGCAGAGAATATGTGAATCTAAATCCCCAGTGGTCTTCATTTGCAAATGCTTGGCTGTGTTCTGACCTCCTTGCACTAGCCACGCCCTCTCCTCTCTGCCCTCACCAGGCTACACATCCCTGGGCTCCTGGCACATGGTCACGGTGAGAGGCCAGTGGTCAGTGACACGTCTTGTCAGGAAGGGCTCAGCCAAGACTGAAGAAGGGGTGAGACAAAACTGTGTGTGAGTGTATGAGTATGTGAGTGTATGCAAGTATGTGTATATGTGTGAGTATGTGAGTGTTATGAGTGTGTGTGTGTGAGTGTGTATATGTGTGAGTCTGTGTGTTGTGAGTGTGTGCATGTGTATATATGTGTGAGTGTATGCAAGTATGTGTATATGTGTGAGTATGTGTGAGTATGTGAGTCTGTATGAGTGTGTGTGTGAGTGAGTGTATGCATGAGTTTGCGTGTGAGTGTATGTGTGAGTATGTGAGTGTGTGTGTGTTTGTGTGTGTGTGTGTGTGTGTTAGTGTGGGGAGGGTGAGTGCCCGAGTAGTGTTGGGATGGAGCACAGGCTACACAGGTACTAGCAAAGCATCCTCCACTGAACTAAGGCCCAAAGGCCCACAAATGACTTTTCTATGAAGTCAGCCTTGGAAGGCTTTCAGGAGATCATATGACATTCAGGGTTGGAATGAGCCTTGTCTTGTTTCCCCAGCCTGGTTCCTGACCAATGTCCTTTGAAGCACTTAGTTTAGGGATGTGGTCATAGGGGCATCCTGCTGCCATAAAGCCCACCACTTTCTCCACATTTTTACCTGCAATCTACTTTTACTTTTTTCCCTAAGCAGTGTGGAGTGGAGTCTTATTGAGGTTCCTAGTGACCAGTGCCGTTGGGTATGTTTTCACATGCTCACTGGCCATTTGCGTGTCTTCCACGGAGAAGCTGCCATTAAAGTTCTTTGTCCATCATTTACTTGCTTTTGTTGTTGTGTTTTAGGACAGCTTTATAAGTTCTGAATATTAATAGGGCGTCTCTATTTAGTCATGGCTGGCCTGAAACTCGTTATGCAGACCAGGCTAGCCTTGAAATCATAGAGATCACCTGCTTCTGCCTCCTGAGTGCTGGGATTAAAGGTGTGCGCCACCATGCCTGGCCCGCCCTGAAAAATTTGTCTTCTCATTCTGTCCATTGTTTCCAACCTCTTGGCAGTATCTTCTGATGTGTAAGCACTCTTCATTGTTATGTAACATGTTTCCAGACGCAGATTTTAATTTTTGTACTTATGCCTCAAAATCCTTCCAATATGTGGTTTATTTTGCTCAAGACACTTGTCCAGTACGGACTTTGTTACTTGTAAGCCACTCCCAGACTCTAGCTGGGGAGTGAAAGGCCATTTTCCACACATGTGCCATGGGGTTTCATGGCTGCATCCCTTCTGAGATCAAATAGAACTTATTTCGGGAGGTAATGAGGACAGCGCTTGCTGGGATGCCTTCTGGGTATCACGTGTGGATTAGAGAAACATGATCCCATGGTTCTCACAAGATGGACCAGCTTTGCCGGCATGAAGAACAGGCTTCAGTAATTGGAAGGAAAAGGGAAATTGGGTTGCAGACTGGTTTCTGCCACAGGTACAAGTCCGAGGTAAGGTGACCACAGACGGCCATTCACACACTTTAATAACTTCGCGGAGAGGCTGTGAAACTTCAATGTGGAGTGACAGAAAGGAATGACACACCTAAAACATGTCTTGTATGATAAGATTACATTTCCCTAGGGTTCTAGTTTTGTTTGGACATAAGGTAGGCTGTTGTTGCGTGAGTTTTACATTTTACTAAAATCGGGGAAGAAGTAGTCATTGTTTCTGGGCTGGGACTCGATCATAGCGGCAGAGAATTTGCCTAGTGCACATGAGGCCCTGTTTCACCCACAGAACCAGAAGTAAGTTACTCACTTCTACAGTGCAGAACAAATGCGATCTGAGGTCAGGATGGCAGCCACCCTCTTTTCTTCTTTCCAGAGGCAGGAATAGAACCCGGGACCACACACATGCTCAGCCAGGGCTCTGCCTCTGCCCTTCCCTCCCAGACCCCCTGAGAAAGCCTTAATGGGCCTGTTTTCCCAAAGACCTGCTGACGGGGAGTCACAGGTTAGGGGTTAACCACCCCTTCTTCCTGGGGCTCTTTCTATTGGGGGTGGGTATTGGGCTGAGGAGAGGGAACTGCAAAGGGAGGTTTGGTTTCCCAGTTCAAACTCAGTGCTTTCCCATAGGCCATGAAGGGCACTCCATGGGCTGGCAGATGTCCCAGATACCATAGAGGATGCCAGCTTCTGATAGAATGGGGGCAAAGGTCCATTCTTGCCACATCCAGACCCAGCATAGGGTCTAACAGAGTTCTTCCTATAAACATTCAAATAAGTATCCGATGGTTAAACTTATCCATCAGAAGAGGCCTTTGCCCCATGGGATTTTGGAACACCTTGTTAAAAAGCTCCAAAGGGATCTTAGTCCCTTGCACTGGCACACAGAATGCCATGCTTAGACACATAGGTAATTTTGGAAACATTTGTTCAACGAACATGCAATGATACGGTAGACTCTCTGTCTGTCCTGGAAAGACAAACACATGTGAGACAGACAGGACTCCAGTAGGCAGCCCGTATGTCCTGATATGCCAGAAGTCTTGGTTTTGTGATGATTATCCTGTATTTCATTTGCTTATGGGATCCTAGATTTCTTACTTAAAAAAATAAAACAAACCATTCTAATTCCCAGACTGTGGTGTAGGCAGACACCCTCTCTTCTCAGCTTGGCAGACACACGTGAGAGGTGTATATTGTACAAGAGGTCGCCCTTTACAGTACTAGTCCTGCTAAACTAAGAAACGTCTTCTGGTGAATGTCTTCCTGATACACTCAAGTAATTCATAACTGTGCCGAGATGCAATTCTACACAGAGAACTATGAGCTTTAGTTGGGACAATTTATTAGATTCCATCAGAATGCAACTGAATGGTAAAATGTCGACGAGGAAGCTTGGTCGGAGCTTGACATCCCCATTTCATCAAGGGAGCACATAGTTCTTTTTTTTGTTTCCTGTCATTGGTTGGATTTGAAAAAATATTTGCGATTTTAAAGCACAAAACGAAATAGTATAAAATTGTTGATAGCTTTAGCATCAACCAAATAAAGCAGTCTTCATGGCTCAATTTGAGTATTCAAGTTTTGGAAACAAGTCATCTAAATTAGAATTGAATTTTGTCCAGACTGAATTGTAATCTGCAATCAAGCACTCAATAATTGAAAGAGGAAAACCTTGGATTTTGAGGCTGGTCATGAATTGCAATTATTAAAAACAAAACCTGTAAACAGAGGACCCTGTGATATAAAGGATGAATGTTCAAGCTACATAAAAGATTCAAAGTGAGAGCATCTGTAGTTCTTTTTTATTTTCTGGGAGTTGATGTATATTTTTGTCCCTCCTTGAAAAACATATCCTATTGAAACAAACATATTACAGATTGTGGGGCACACAAATTCCTAATTACTTTTAGCTAAACTGTGATAGTCTGCCAAGAGTAAGGGAAGCTGCAGTTATCAAACTACACAGATAATTTTATATGTTATCACATTTTTAAAAAATCCATATTTTAAGGTCTCAAGGTAAGAGTTGAAAACACTCAGTGTTAAGGATAATACCACTGTCACGGGATTTGTATTAGTTACCTTTGAGGGACAATAACAAAAATACTGTAATCATCCCAGAGCAGAAAGGTTCATTTGAGCTCACAGTTTCAGAGCTTGCAGCCCACAGTCCATTAATGTTGGTAAGGTCAAATATGGTGGAAAGGGTGTGTGGGTGAGCAAGGTTCATCACTCTTTGGGAGTCAGGAAGCAACAGATAGTGATAGGAGACAGAATCTCAAAGCCAGGAGATAGTGGTAGGAGACAGAATCCCAAAGCCCCCTTCAAGGGCACTCCCCAGTGACCTAACTTCCTCCCATTAGACCCACCTGGGAAAGGTCCCACTACCGTTAGCACTGTGGCCTGGGGCCAAGCCTTCCACACATGGATCTTTCAGGGGCATGAGTTATCAGAATCATCACAAAATCCAAGCCCGATAAGACCAAGGCATATCAAAGTACATAAAGCTATAGCTGGAATAATTCTCCTTATTTACTTTAACATTCAGCGAAGCAATCAAGAAGTTTGAACTGTTTTTCTTTAGTGTGCAGAGATATTTTTCATTTCATAAGAATATTTGAGAGTAAATTTTTGCACTTCATCTTGGCCAACAGGCTGAGGAGTGTAGCACAATTAATAAAAATCTAGAGACAGAAATGTGGGTTCCACCGGAAGGTCAGAAAAGCCAAACAGCCAGCCACTGGCTCTTACCTCGACTTCAGTCTGAACTGGCGATCCCGCCTCCAGGAATCTCAGAATGAGATTGTAGAGAGCTGTCTCCTCCTGTCTTATATTCCTCTCTAGGGCTGGGATTAAAGGCATGCACAACTAGTGCCCAGTTTCTATGGCGAACTAGTGTGGCTACTGGGATTAAAGGTGTGTGTCACCACTCCCTGGTCTGTAAGGCTGATCAGTGCGGCTGTTTTACTCTCTGAACTTCAGGCAAGCTTTATTTACTAAAATACAAATGACATATCATTACAGAGGGGTGGCGAGAGTGAATCCCGAGAGGATGGACTGTTTCGGGGGCTCACCAGGGTTCCTAACTTTGTGAGAAAATACTTCAAAATGTTAAGTTGCATGGAACATCCTTTCCATTCTGATAACAATCAATTATATGGTCCCTTTATTCAGGAGAGAGAGAGAGAGAGAGAGCATGTAAGTGACAAAGACAAAGAAGGATGTGCTGCTTGGGTCCTACAGCGCCCTTTCCAAGCACAGGGACACAAGGCAGACAGCTGCTAAAACCATATTAAATAAATTGTTGAGCTTGCAAAAGAATAAGACAAGCTCAGTCAAAGACGCAATTGAGGTCGGGGACTCAAGGGAAGCAGAGTAACACCAGGGGCCTTCCCCAGGCTGCTGCTTGCCAGTCAGGTGCTCTCACAGGCTTTGGTGTTTATGTGGCCTGGGGTGCGGGTGGGGTTGGTATGGGAAGCAGGGGACAGAGCCCCAGAACCATCTAGTATGGACATTTTATTAGGAAATTCTCCTTCTGCAAATGGTCTTCTCACATACTGAGAACACGCTCTTCTTGAAACAACAAACAAACGAACAAACAACCCAGCACCAGGGACAAGAAATTGCCATGAGAATTAGGAATCTTGGTCTGAATCATAGGCAGCCTGATTATCTGGAGTCTCAGGTTCTGGGTGGTCCAAACTATTTCAAGCTGATAATACAATTTAGACTACTCTTAACTGGCACCTCGTAGAACTAGATACAAACACTCTGTAAAGTCCACCCTCTCTATCCAGGTCTCACGAATAAAATGCCCATACCATGGAGCAGTCCCCAGACAAAAATAAACACACGAAGATTGGAGGCGCCATGAAACAGAAGCAGCGGGAAAAGCAGATGGCAGCCGAGATGCACACACGGATTTCAAGTAAACAACCAAGGGTTGATTAACATCTTCAAGGCAATTAAGATGCTCAGAGAAATAAACAACAACAAATTGACCAGGAATGACCAGTTTCTGCTTTGGGCTATGTTTAAAAGGGCAGAACTGGGTTTAGCCTTTAACTTTAAATAACTAGACAGCCAGACAAACTATAAGAGAAAAAGGGGGGCATGGGGATTGAATAACAGGTACCATCTGTGTGAACAAAAGTTCTCAGAAAGGTTGCACCTTCTTACAGAAGCCTCCTAAAGAGCTCGTTGATGGACCAGATCTTTAACGCTGTTGGAACGCTGCAGGTCCAGGGCCTGGTTATAATTTATCACGGGCTATCTTTAGCTCCCTAAAGAGCCATCCCTAACCCACTTCTGTGTTGTAACTAGCATCCCACGGCTAACAGATTCAAAACCTGTTGGAATGCACTAGCTAAAGAAAATTCTGGTTTCCACCATCCAAAAGGCCATGAGTTTTCAGATAGCGTCCGAGGTCTCCAGCTGAGATTTCTCAACTTTTCTTTAAGTGCCTATTAAATGTTCCCACCCAAGTGTTTAGAAAGTGTTTTGATTTATGGCTTTCTTTGAGCTGTTACTATAAAAACTTCATGAGACCATGTCCTCATTGGAAAACAGATCTGTGTTCATGGTCATTCATATCTGGCTTCAGAATAAACTACCTCTTATCCTCTGAGTTGAGAGTTGTGGCGTTTGTGTCGACATCTAGAAGTAGAGAACTCATACTAAGGCAGCAGCAGCATCGAGCCATCACTGTGACACACTCAGTTCACAGGCCATGGAGCATCAGTAACAATCTCCAGGAGGCATCACCTCCCCTGGTCCAGCCCCCTGAATTTCTCTTCTCCTGGACCCAGGTCCTTAAAGCCTTCTCTAACTACATGCAATGTCTCTCCTCAGGTCCCAGCTCTCATCTTCAGGAAGGCCTCTTTGTTACCCTTCTGTCACCATTCTGTAACACACACATGCACACAATTGTGTGAAGGGTAATTGTGATCCAAGAGTTCATAACAATAATAAAGCCAGGAATAAGAGGACCTATGATTGCCACTGACCAGTCAATCAGGTAGAACAGTAGTATAAGTGAATTAAAGCCAACGAAATTGGTTCAGCGTGAGAACTTGCTGTTACCCACTAGATTCTGACCATGTGGAAAGTGGCAAGTGTATCTTAGCTACTGAGAGTGTGCTTGTTGCACGGAGTGACACTAATCACTATGTTACTGGGGAGCTTTTTGGTTCAGCCCTGATCTTCGCACACAAGAAAAAGCCATCCAGGCCTCAGAAAGACATACAGTCAGGCATTCCTAGGAGCCAACCGGGCATGGATACATGTGTATAAGCAAGCAGAGTGGGAAGACCTGCTGACCCACGGGGCATCAGACAGAGAGAGCTTGACAGGGTGTTGCTTTGATCACGAGGCACATCTGTCTGGTTGGTTCACATCTGTTACTAAAGACACAGAGTTTAAGATAGAGTTTGGCCAAATGAGTCAAACCAATTGGGAACCCGAGGGAGTGGCTGTCGTTATCGTGATGAGTTCATAGGCTTGGGGACTGAGCAATGTCAACACAAGTGAAACACAGCATGAGTGGCTGTGAGGTGCCTACAGAGACGACATGGCTGTGACAAGGTAGACAGACTGTTCTGGAACAACATACTGGGAGAGATGATCTCTGAGAAGGCTTCGTAGAGGAGATGGTTCCCAGGTAGGCCATGGGGAACATGAAGGAATATACAGAAGGAATATACATTAAAAAAAATCGTGCATGTGTTTGAGGGCATGCATGTGGAGGCCAGTGAACAACCTCTATTGTCACACCTCAGGAGCTGTCAATCCCCCCCCCTCTCTGTGTGTGTGTGTGTGTGTGTGTGTGTGTGTGTGTGTGTGTGTAAAACACAGTCTCTCATTGGCCTGGAACTCACCAAGTAGGCGGATATACTGAACTTCTCAGGAAGGCTGGCATGTCGGGGTACTAAGCTCGAGGATGTATGTTTACAAATGGTGACCGCCAAACTGAGAAATCACTTCCTGAAAATTTATATTGACTCTGCTTGTCAGTAGCAGTGAGAAAGGAGAGACACAAAAGCGATAACACCTGGGGCCACAGCTCTAAAAGGTTGAATGGACATCGTCAGGTGTCTTCAGGTCCACCGCTCCTCAGACCTGTAATGGGTGCCCTGAACCCATCTCTGTCCTGCGAGGTCTCTGTTGTGCCAGAAAGAAACTGGGCTTTGCTTTGGTTAAAGCACCACGAGCTACATTAGACAACTGAGTACTATTTAACTGTCCCCGTGAATAAATCTATTTGAAGATTATTCAATTACACAACAGAATGAATTATCACCTCATTTGCATGGACCAAAAAAAAAATCTATTAATGCTCAATTGAGCCTGAACCAGTTGCGAAACAGGTGAGAATTTATGGTTGGATACTCTGATTGAAGCTCAATTAATGTTCAAGACAGTTTCTTAATGAATTAAGGCCTGACTCATTTGTATGCTCCGTCCCTTCCAATGCCTAATTGTGCCTAAATCAAGCTATCCTTGAGTAACCACAGAGCCCTCGGGGTGCCTAAGGGCATTTGGGGCTCCTCTGTGCACTGGCCCCGACTAACCCCAAGCCATCCTTCTTCAGCTGTTTGCCTTCTGTAACGAACAGGACTTGTGGTGTGACAATTCGTTATCATTAAAGATTAACAATAAGCTGTGGGTTTGGAGTCTCATTTAGCTCAGCAGTTTATCACGATGGGTACCAGCCAAGCTCTCCATCAGTCCAGCACATGGCAGAACAGCTGTGGAGGGTGCAGGCTCTGAAGGATGAGGGGTGGGGAGACAGGAAAACATGGTTAAGCACCAGTAGTAGCAGGAGGTAGGTAAGGAGAGAGAGGGCGGCTTAGCCACAACATCTGAAGCTGCAGATTTCCGTGGCTCCTTTCTCCCCCCTCCATCCCTCCTTCCCTTTGTGCAGTCTAGGGGCTGGTGTGCATACGATTATCCTGTATCGTACTTGGGGGTTTCATGTCTGCCCCCCTGTACTTCTGAGTTCTCAGTGGCCCTCCTCTTACCGAGACCTAGTGAATACTTTTCAATGAAGAAGTGACTGAAATGAGTAAGTGGGTTAAAATAAAATTTGTACTTAGGCTCCACATTTCTCCACATAGGCCATATGGGCTGAGGGATCCAATGTAATGGAAGGAATTTATAATCTATTTGGCCAAAAGAAAGGCCCGCTTTACCCACTAGAGTGGATAGAATGGGGCCAGCTGAACCCAGATCACTGCAGAATATGCTTACACAGTGGGTGGCCTTTACAACTATAAAACAGACATTCTCAAAGGGCCTCTTAGACATCTTATCCATGGGATCTAACTTTGTTCCACAAGGGGAGAACACAAGAATGAAATCCTAGCTAGGTGGTGGTGACACCTGCCTTTAATCCCAGTACTAGGGAAGCAGAGGCAGGCGGATCTCTGAGAGTTCGAGGCCAGCCTGATCTACAGAGTGAGTTCCAGGGAAGCCAAAGATACAGAGAGAACCTGTTTCAAAAAACAGTTTTTTTTTAAGAAAAAAAAACAAAAACATGAAATCCTGATTTCAAGGTGGAAGATGAGGATTGAAACGGTTGCTAAGTACCAGCGGTGGTGCTGGCATCTGTGTTCCCTGGCTTTACCTGCGTGTGGCTCTGCCAGCCCAGGTGGCATCGTCTCTTTCGGAAACCACACCTGGCCCCCTCCACCCCATTTCTTTGGGAGCTCAGAGTAAAGAAAGTTGACAAATTCCAGTAGTGAGAGTGACCGTCTGATCTGGCACCTGGAGCCGTTCCCAGAGCTTTTCCTGTCAGTCGGAGGCTTGAGAAAGCTCGTTAGCGTGGGCATGGCGAACCTGGCATCATCCACACCTCCTGCCTATTCCTTCATTACACAGCCGATATGCAGCAAAGCTTCAGGATCCAGAGGACGATAACCTCGCCTACTGACCAGAGCCTGGGAACCTCTCAGGAATCCTCAGAGACACTGCCATCCCAGGGAAGGAAACCCACAACTGTGGTCCCATGTGTCAGCTGTGGGCAACACCCAGCTCTCCAGTTTGGGAAGTGGACCCTCTTTTCTTGCTGAAGCCCCAAGGCAAAGCAGGAGGGCGGTGTGGTGGAGGTACCACGGGGCTTTATTCCTGATGGGGTGCTAGAAGGCTGAGGTTGGCTAAGTTCCTTCATAGCCAGTGCTAAGTGGGACACTCAGGCCACTGGGCTCCACTGCAGACTTTCAGAGCCTGTTTCCCTGCACACAAGCTCTAGCTCAAGGGCATCTTACTGAACGCGGCTCTGTGTGTGTGTGTGTGTGTGTGTGTGTGTGTGTTGTTGTTGTTGTCATCACTAGGGGTTGAGTTAGAACTGCTCGTGCTAATCAAACCCTCTACCACTGAGCCACTAAACCTTAGCATTCCTCCCCCTCTGTCATTTTTACTCTTTATTTTGAGACAGCATCTAATACTAAGTTGCCCAGGCTGGCCTTGAACTTGCAATCCCCCTGCCTTTACCTCTAGAAAAGCTGGGATTACAGGCATGTACTAGTAGGTTCAGCTCTTAACACTGTCATGGGACACTGAGTTGATCCTGGGTTTATGGCATGGGTCTGGAATGTAGGACTTCTTTCCCTTTTTCTTCTGGATTTCTTGTTCCACTTCACCACTGGCACCTTGCCACCAGTTTCAGTTAGGCCATTGTAGAAGCAGGTGAGGTCAAGGAAGCCATATGGATGCACATGCTGGACTCTCCAGCCCCTCCCCAGACTATAGCTCACTCATCAGCCTCTAAACTCAGACTGTATCAACACAAGGACATCTCATATCTGTTGACAAATATTCACTGTGTATCAATAACCTTCCAGGCACCATGTTAGGCAGCAGGGACACACGGGGAGACAGTGACACAGCTGTATCACCTACCAGCCATGCGAACTTGGATAAGGAACTCAACCTCGCTGTGCCTCAGTTTCCCAGCTTTTGCCATAATACACACAATTGCCATGTGCTTGTAAAAATGAAAACCAGTCAAGCACATGCCCCTACTTCTGCGTATTTACCCCAAAGAAACACAAGTGTGTCTAAGATACCAAGAAAAAAGGTCTTGGCTGGCTTTCACTTTTCAGCTCTCCAGATGAAGGCAGACATTTGATGCTTTATTTTTCTTTTTTCCTTTCTTAGCTTTGTTACTTTTACTTGTTTATCCATTGATGCTAAATTAAATTTACTTGAGATCTTGCCATATAAGCTGTCAAACCTGGCATTAAGTTTTGTGCTGTGCTGTAGGATTAGTCCCCAGTTGCTGGTGCTGTTCGGGAGGCTGTGGAGCCTTAGGAGGTGGAACCCTGCTAGAGGAAGTACCTCACTTTGGTTTATAGTTTGACCTCACTTTCCATCTCCTCCACTTCCTGGGTCTGGATCAAACGTCATCTCTTTACTTTCTGACCCTCAAAGTCACACCTCTCTCACCATGATGGATGGTGTCCTCAGAAACTGTAAGCTAAAAACAAGGTCCTTCTTCCCTGTAGGAGACATGTCTCTGCAGCCGTATCTGCTCCCCAGGGAGTGGGCACATCATATGGGGCATAGGTTTGCGTGTGTGTGTGTTTTGGGGGAGGGAATCTAAATAGAATCTGTAACCAAAGTTGGAACTGGGTGCCGGGCACCCGTCTGCGCTCTATGTTCTAGAACCCAGTTCACGAGCTTCGGGTAAGGGGCTGGAGGTTGAGAATACACACGCAGAGACAGACCGACATGCAGACCTTCCAACACTGTGATGGTTGAGTCACAGTCATAAACTGACACCCATGAAGCATTCATAATAGCCTTAGCAGCGTAGTAAGAGGTATCATCACTGTGCTCCCATTTAGAAACACAGAGAGCCAATTTATTCGCTGTGCTAACTGCCTGCCACGTAGCTGAAAAGCCAGAAAATAAGTATTGGAAACAATTTTCTCCTCCTTCCTCTGATCCAGCAGTTCGTAAATTAGCTTCTACTCCCTTTGAAAGGCTGGAGAGGGGGAAATCCTACTCTTGTTTCTGCCTCTTTACTCACTGACTATTGGGATGGTAAGTGTGAACTCAGGAATGAGCTGCCCAGCTCCATCCATCTGTCTCCTTCTACCTTAGACCCCACCCTGCCTTCCTCTCTGGACTACCATGGCTGTCTGGAGAAGGGACCCAGTGCTTCTGACCTGAGTCTGAGTACCGGGGGCTCTGTAACGGGGGAGAGCTCCCTCTGTCCTGCTGGGACTGACAGGATATGGGGTTTCAATTCCTAGTCCACCCTTGAATCTATTGCCAGTTGACTCGGAATCTGGAAGGAAGAGACTTCCACTGGCAACTTCAGAAGTTAAGCTAAGGGAAGATAAGGTTGGAAACGAAGACGTCTCCTGGCTCCCACTGGTCCTCAAACCATAGTGCTTCGGTATCTAAGAGCAGCTAGTGGCAGTGGGCAGAGAAAAAGATCACCGGTGATGACTCTGCTGCCCTGAGGTTCTGGCTGCACTGGGGGCCGACACTCTGCTCCTAGTTCAGGAGAGCAGTTCCCCAGAACAGGAAGGATGAGCCAAACGTGGGCCATAACAACTGACAATGGAATCCAGGCTGCAGTCTGGTACAGCCCACATCACATCATTTCTCTCCTAACGACTTGCTCGCAACAGGCTGGGGGAGTTAATCAACAGACAATTGCTGCCTGGACTGTTAAGAAAATAATAACCGTCTCTGTAAATTCTGTAATGAACTATGAAAATACCACCGGCCAGGGAAGAGGCAAGGAGGGAGGAATAAAAGAGAGTGGCATGCTGAAAAATCTCATAAAAAAAACAAACTTCTTTCTGTGTCCCAGAGATGCTCTGAGCTCACTCTCCTTGCTTCCTAACAGTCATTAAAATGTATAAAAATGAATGTTTTTAAAGCAGCAATACCAAGAATTATCACTGCTGCGGTTGCCTGGCAACCTGAGACTTTAGTTATTTTATTTCTAAACAGGGAATGCTATAAACTGGTATCCGGAGTTTGTGCAAATAGTTCTAAATTGACGTTCTCCCCGTAAATCAGGAGGAGATAATCCAGCATTAATGTGCACTTAGAGGAGGTTAAAAAACGCACATGTGCGCTGCTCTCAACACAAAGATCCTTACACGGAGCTTCTCCCCAATTTCATGCTATCTCGAGTCAATCTTCCAGCTGACATTCTTTTGCATTTTTTTCTCCCTGGCAAATATCTATTTAATTTTATGGTACCTGTAAGTAATCTACATTCAAATCCACGGAACCAGGTCTGTGTGACACCAGGGGAACGGAATGTCATTGCTAACAGCAGTTCAGGACACTTCTCCCTGTTTCCCACACCTCTTCCAGTTCTGAGAAAGCTGAGAAGCCCACATCTACCCAGACACTGGGAGGATGAGTGATGAGTATTTTAAGGCCAGGTGGGGAAACGTCTGTGTGCCGCCATGGTGGTTCTGTGAGGCCCAAACTGCAGCCCTGCAGCTGCACCTGGCTTCTCTAGGTATCTGCACCCCACTGCCTTCCAAATGAGCAGACATTAACATTTTAGGAAAACTTGGCTCCCCCTCTGCCTGAGTCACTGACTGGAGTTTGTTTCTAGTGTTGCCTGCTGGTCTGCCTGCAGAGCTGTGCTCAGGTGCTCCTCTGTCCTCAAGGAGGCGAGTCTTCCCCCCCACAGCCTGCGCAAGGAGGCTCTGGTACATCAATGAGAGGGAGACTTCTGGAAGTAGATCCTGCCTGGGGGTGTTTGCTTCTGGTTTGATGTTTGAGATTAAAGACTGGCCCAGATGCATTTCAAGCTTGGTGGAGCCATTCAACCCTAAAGAGCAAAGAGGAACAAGCCTGCAGCCCAAGCCCAGAGTTTACTAGTGACTGCCATGAATAAATGGGGATCTCAGGCCTGCAGCAGCACAAAACAAACCTGCAATGAGGGGGCACGGGGACGTAAGCAGGTGGCTATGTGGCACCATTTCCCAAGGTGCCAGAGAAGAGCAGCAGAAAGAGACACAGCCTGAGAGGGTCAGAACTCCAGAACCTCCCACAGAGACTGTAACTCTCTCAGGACAGAGACTGCCGAGGCGCCATAATGACCCTCTAGGCCTATAGTGGTTTTCAACCTGTGGGTCACGACCCCTTTAAGGTTGACCAACCCTTTCACAGAGTCACCCAAGATATCAGAAAACATAGATATTTTCATCACAATTCATAATAGTAGCAACATTACGGTTATGGAGTAGCAACAAAAATAATTTTATGGTTGGGGGTCTCTACAACACAAGGAATTGTATATAAGGGTCACAGCATCAGGAAGGTTGAGAACCACTGGTCTAGGCCCACACAGGAGTTCTCTCCAACATCCCACCCCCTTCTCATTATCCAATCAACAAGCACTAGGTCCTCCTTCCCTTCACAAATATTTCCAGTTGCCAGCCCATGAAGGAATTGTGGGAAAAAAACCCAACCAGTCTCTTGTCTCTTTACCAATCATTTCTCAATGAAAAGCTTCATCATTTTGCAGAAGCCCAAGTGCGTGAGTTTGTTTTCTGTGAGGTCTGTAACAAGCCCTTGCTCGTGTCGGATTGTGAGGCTTATTAAAGAGACGGTTTCTCCAAACGCAGTACCACTCACAAATAGAGTCTACACGCTTTCCGGACTTTGAGGGAACATAGTGTGAAGGGTGTGCTAACTTGGGGCTGGTACCCACCCCAAGACAACATCAAAAAGGAACCAAACTCCCTCCTAGGGAACTGGCTTGTGATTAGAGTTTCTGAGTTGCTAGAAAGTCTGGGATCCTCCAAAGGGCTGGGACATCCAAGAGTGAACACATAGGACATCGGGTTGCGGCATGAGAATTTATGCCGGCTACCTCTGTCCCCGCCCCCCTCCATCCGTGGTGGAGATTCCTAGCAGCTCGCTGCACAGGAAGTGCTGAGGACTAGCAAACAAGTATAACAAATGAGCCTACAAGGAAATTTGCAAATGTGCTGTCAGAAACCTCATCACACGGACAGGTTTCCCTGGGTGTGAGACTCTCTGAAGTTAGGAGAGAGGAATTTGTGCTTTCTGTCATTGAGAAGCTGACTAGGGGGCTGGGGCCCCTGCTGATCTCCCTGCCGCCCCCACAAGCTTTTCTCAAAGGTGTCACCATTTAGGATTGATAAATGAACAGCAGGCACTGGGATTGGCCAGGCAGCCTGTGCTGAGTAGTGGCTGAGGCGGGGCACTCCCTCCACACCTGCCTCTGCCATCTGCAAAGGCAATAACATCTGCAGAGCCAGAACCACCCAGGGCACATCTAGGGTGCCTGTGGGAGCACCCAGGATGGGTAATGAATCCCAGCTCACTTTCCGGCTTGCTCACATGACAAATGGTCCAGTCCAATGATGAAGAGAAATGGAGACAGGCTGTAGCCCCTCCGTGCACATTCCAGTTAATTTCCCAGAAGCCAGCACGAGTAATGCTACTTCTGAGCAGAGTTGTCTAGGGTGACAGATGAAGACCAGTGGGGTTTTGTGTTTTGGAGAGATGGGGGAGGGCAAAGAATATGAAATTTGATTTTCTGGGATTTTTTTTTTCCCCGCTGAAAGTGAACGGAATGCTAGGAAACCACGCAGCCAGGAAATATCCCATTGTCTGGGAAGCCAAGGCAAAGACAAGGATTGATGCCCAGAAAGGTTAGTCTGTTAACATAACGTGGCAAGTCATGACTTAGGAGGCTGGTGATCTGACGAAGGGAATGTGGACCATCCTGCTGGGCTGAATGCGCCACTGTGCACAGGCAGCCTATAGCTAGCAGGCAGAGCTCGGTGAGAGCAGGCACTGGCCATCCCTGTGGTCTCAACTGCCAAGGTCTCCCAAACTAGGAAAAGCCAGGCAGTTTGAACTCTTCATCAGTTGCCTGGCATATTTGGGTAAATCTTCATCTTACCTTCTTTTGTTCTGGGAGAGAACAGTACCTAGTTGATTAATCAATCAGTTTGCAGATGAGATTCACAGACAATAAATAGTAAATCTATGCTGTGGCTGAGAATCCAAGAAAATGTCAGAGCAAAAGTCTTGCAAAGTTTACGCACAGAGACAGTCATTATGGGCCAGAGGTTGGCAGCACAAATGTCCCAGTCCTTAGACGGCTGGGCAAGCCACCATGCTTCCTGACACCAAACAGTGGGCAGCCCAGCAAGCTCTTGGTGATTTGTGAGGCAGGACCAGGGTCACTGATGGAAGCTTTGTGTTAGGCTGTTAGGGTCAGGGGAGAACTCCATGACAAGCTATCATGTAGACGCAACATTTATGTTAAGTCTGTGTTTACATACATTATAGAAACATTTTGCTCATCACCTGTGTGGCCGAAATGTTGGGAAGGAAGACCTGGAAGCAAGCAGAAGGAAGTCTGGAGAGGCTGGTGACATTCCATCACAGCCTATCGACTCTCCCAAGAGGGCAGGTGGTTGGCCATTAGGACCAACTGACGCTAACAATATGTTTAATCTAACAAGAGACCTTGAGCTAGTAATAAAAACAACTCGCCCTGCTTCTCTAGTTGTTTACAGTGGAACCAAACTGCAGCCAGAAAGAAGTTACTTTACTTAATCAAAAAAATTTCATACGCTTACATTTATCCAGCCTTCCCACCATCAGCTCAACAGTTTGAACAGATAAATATTTATTGAAATCATAAAGGTATTCCACTCTTCAGGATTAAAACAGGAGTGATCGACTAGCCTGTCAGTGACCTCATAACAAGGTGGCATTTGGAACTGTATCTGCATGATGACCCAGGAAATTATCAGGTTCAAAGACATGATTCTCATTTAATGGAAGCCAACCAAGTCCCATATTCTTTTTGTCTTTGGAGGATCTTCAGCCTCAATAGATTGAACCACAATAACCTTTTGCTTTGCCAACTCCTCAACCTTCTGGGCTATTTCACAGCAGAAAATATAGAGAATGAAACTTGATAAACCCTTACCTTGATGAAGTTCTCGCACAGGAAATGTTCCTTTCAAGGGTGAAGAATGTTACTTTGGGGCTTATCTATCTGGGATACCAAATTTCAAGAAGGAATACAGCTACGATTCTAACTACCAGGTAAGCCCTGGAAGACATCCAGAATGCCCCTCCTGGTGGGGAACGGTGCTTGGGGTCTGTGATCAACTTGGAGCAGAGGAATGGAGAAGGCAAGAACTTTCCTTGAACCTTAGACACTATGAGGACACCCCAACTCTCCTCTTTCTCCCATAGCAGTATTTGTATTTAAAGAATTTTTATTGATTAAAACAAAATATCTTCTACATATTTATTCATGGCAACTCTGTAAGACAAACCCTGTCTCCACTTTAATCTGATAACATGGAGCTAAACTATTGACCGATCACCATTGGTCATTGGGGACAGCCTTGTTGATTCGATTTTCACCCCTGTTCTTCGCCTCATTTCCCTGTGGTGCATAAGGAATACAGAGGCAGAACCCTCATTTTAAGATGAGTGGAGGTTCCTATAACTCGTAAGATACACAGCTGAGCTGGGCAATGGTCGTGGGGGTAAGTAAGGCTGGGTCACTCATGACATGGCATGTTTAGGGCTATACCAGAAATGGAAGAAACTCTGACCTTATCTTCCTGGAGCGGTACTCATGAAAAGGGAAGGATCGTGTATATGGAGTGAACATTTGCGCAGGATGAGGCATGGTAACTCCCTCAGGCTTTTAAAGCTCTCCTAAGTAGGGCTATAGGATGATGTACAAGATGCCTGTAGTACCCATGCAATAATAAATAGGCTTATACTTAAACTAAAAGGTGTGGTTTACCGGAAATACATATTTAATGAGTAAGCTGTATTCTTGTGTGTAGCTTTAGCCTGGCTGACCCATTCCTCTTTGGTCATTGCTTGCAACCCCATGGGACAGACACACTGATGTGATGTTTCCAGAAATGCAGAAAGGGTAATTACAACTGGAGGCCTCTGCTGGCGTACTATGACTGTGCTGGAGTTGAGCATCTCCACACTTAGCCGTTTGGAAGACGATGCATGATGCCATCATTAGCTAAAGCAGGTCTCTGTCACTGGACTCAGAATCCCATCCAGGCTGCCCCTTAGCTGCCCCTCTCCCAGGGTATCCCTCCTGCACAGAGACCCACTTACTTGTACGGGATGTGTTTGCTGCCATTGACAAGAGCCAGGATGACGTTGCCCAGGGCAGACAGCGAGAGGCACAGCCCCGAGCCTCCTTCTCGGTTTTTGCTGAGCGCTTTCACACAGCTGCCCAGATCGATGAGATGCAGGCGGCTACGACCTCCAGACACTGGCACGGGGGAGGAGGCAAGAGGGAAAAAGAGAGAGTGGGTAAGTTCAGGTCCGCACATTTTCTCTTCTTCGTGTAGCTCTTTGGGAATCTCGGAGAAGGGAAAACATTAACATTTGGTGACAGGAACAATTCGAGCTGGGGTTTCAAACAGAACCAGCGTTCTTAAATTCTGTCCACCACATCCCATACACTGTTTAAAACCTAATGTCACTTATTTGACCAATAAAGGAATGCGTTCTGTAGACTGGATGGGTCACTGAAGGAGGGTAAGGGCCTTACCCCACTGACCTCCGAATAACAGTTCTGAAAACTGTTTACCAAGTTAAAATCTGAGCAGCTCACAAGTGATTATCTACTCTAGTTTGTCATTGTCAGGTAGCCAACCTAAGGCTCAGCCAGGAATCAGGTTGGTAACCCCAGGAGAAATCTGGAAGATGTAAGATCCAGGTGCAGAAACAGGAAAGACCCAGCTATTTGCTGAGTGCCTGCCAACCGCCAGGTGCACAGACATCCATCTCATTCAGTTCCCACACAAAATCATCCAACACTATCATCCTCTTCTTGTAGATGAGAAAATTAAAGCTCAGAAGAGTTAAGAATTTCCCTCATGAATTCTGGCTGCGATGAAGTAACTGGGACCAGGCTAGGTCTTGTATCCAAAGCAACCAAAAATCAACAGAATGTATAAAATAGTTGGTTTTAAGACACCAGACATTAAACAGGGGAAGAGCGACTCCCGAGACGCACGAAACAAACAAAGCAAACACTCCTGATCTCATCTAACTGTGCTGAGAGAGTTCCCGGGCTCAGGACAAAGAGCCCAGGTCGAACCTGGTAGATCCACCGAGCTCAAGAGAGATAGAATCCAACTTCTAGGGAAACCAAGGCAGCAGCCATGCGCAGGACAGAAAACTAGAAAGGCAAGGCCTGAGGGATTTGCAGTCTCTGGATTCAGCTGAGTGCTCGGCAGCAGATATGTGCGAGAAACAGCTAACAAAAGGCTGGGGTGCCTGTTCCCAATACCCAGAAAACCTGAAAGTTTATGTGCAAAGATAAATAGGCATAAAAAGAAGCAGGTAGACAATCCCCACCATGAAGAAGTATTTGGAATAAACTCCAAAGCATAGCTATTAGAATCCACAAAGAAGGTGATGGAAAACAGTTACTGTGCCAATGTTCAAAGGCTTAAATACAGACATGGCCACCCTGGGTTGTATAACAAGATGTCTCCATTAAAATAAAAGTGTATATAATAATCTCTAAGAGATTAAAACAAAGGTAAAATTGTGTCTGAGAGTTTACGGCAGGTTACACATTAACACAGGAAAGATTAATAAATTTGATAATATATCAATATAAATCTTCAAAATGAAATAGAGAAAAAATATAAAAGCACACAACAAAAATAAAGAAGAGAGCAAGCAATGGGTAGGAAATTAAAAGGGCTACCTAACAAGCTCAGCTGTCTAAAATACACATGGTTGAATTTCCAAAGCATGGTACAGCTGCAATATTTGAATAAATAACAGTCCAAACTTTCCCCAAATGATGGAAATTATCAACCCACAAATCTAAAAAGCTCAGTCAGCCCCAAGAACAAGAAAACTGAGCAAATCCAACGAAGCAAGTGATCATTGTGCTACTCAGAGAAGAAGGAGCAGAGAAAACCAACAGTCCAAGGAGCAAAACCACATCTCATACACGGGAATAAAGGTAAGTAAGTACAATGGCCGGCCGATTTCTCCGCAGAAATAAGTCAGAAGATAGCACACTGACATTTTTAAAAACCTAAAAATTGTCAAATGAGCAGTCAACATCTGGATTAAGCATCATTCCAAAGCAAAGGAGGAAAAAAAGGACACTTTTCCCCCTGGATGTGGGGCTGGAAAGGAGGCCCCTTGGGTAAGAACACTTGCCATGTAAACAGGAGGGCCCGAATTTGAACACTTGGCAGTCACATAAGAAACCAGGCATGGCTATGAAAGCCTGTATGCACTGTAGGGTGGCGGGGTGCTGGGGGGTGGGTAGGCGGGTAGCACCTAGAAGCTCTCTGACCAGCCAGACTAACAAACAGTGAGCTCAGGGTCACTGAGAAATACCCCGTCTCAAGGGAGCAAGGCAAAGAGCAACAGAGGAAGAGGTGACATGCTCCTTTGGCGCACATATAAATATACATATACTCTCCACACCCACCCCAACATGCTGGCTTCACGTAAGGTGCATTCAGGTGGCACCTGGGTACCTCAACACCTGCAGGAAGAACTCAGAGACCACTCATGAGGGGAGCATATGGATTTGCTGTTGGATAAGAACTGGATGCAATCACCTTGGCGCCTTCCATTCGCATGCCCGCTGCTGGGGGTGAACATTCCAGGAAGGGCAGCATGGCCCTTCTATGTATCCAGCTCGGTGCCACACTTTAGACATGAAGGAAGTTCCTTTTGCTCATTTTCAGCCGTCCCTGGGGGCAACCCCTTAAAAGGAAGGCCACATTACCTCTCCTCTATCTTGTTTCAGATCATGCAAGATTGGCTCATGGCAGTGATGTGCGAGGGGAATGGTTATTTTTAAACAAAACACCGTCTGTATTTTTTGCAGCCCGATTATACAGACAAGAGCGGCTTAGGTATTCCTCACGCATTTCAGATGAAAGGGCAAAGACAGGGACCAATTTGGACTTCCAGACTTAATAGTCCATTTGATGTAATGGAATAAAATGTATAATGCGCACGTAGCAACACAGAACACAGAGAACAAAAGGTGGCTTAGATAGTGCTGGAGAGCTTTATAAAACACCTGTAATTACCTGCATGAGTCAGGACGAGAGGCGCCCTCACACAACGGAGAAAGCTGCTCTCCGGCCTATACCCACTGGTGTTTGGGTGGTCAGAGAATCTGATTTGCACAAATGGTGCTTAATCTAGACTGGTGCGAAGTCAGTGGGCACAGGCTGTTTGCTAGTGTTGAGCGTCTCCACCACTGCAAGTGGCCAAGTAGACAGGAATTCCGCAAGGACTAAGCAGAAGGGGTGATAGTGACTATAGGCAAGAAGTAGGTTCCTTATCCGCTTCTCAGATTTCTGAGGCCAAGGACACAGGAGTTAAAGGAACGTAGTTGAATCTGTCTTGAACAACTTTATTATTATTATTTTTTAAGAGAGTGTCTCATGTATCCCAGGCTGACCTTGAACTCATGACATTTCTGAGAATAATTCTGAACTTCCGATGCCTCTGTCTCGGCCTCCTATGTGCTGGGATCACAGGCATGTGTCACCGCATACAGTTTATGTGCTGCTGGGGACCAAACTAAAGGCTTCGTGCATGCTAGGCAAACGCTCTTCCAACTCGGCGACAGCCTCAGCTCAAAATTCCTTATAGTTTAAGTCTAGAGTTGGACCAAACCAACTTATTTTTATAAGACCAAACGCCTTATTTTCCCTATAGGGAGTAATTCTCCTAATACCACTCAATGCCAACATTATGCTTAAATTGCACTGAAATTATAGATGAGAAAATTGAGATTGAGATCCACACATGCTAAAAAAAAAAATCATCCATGATTTCACTGAAAATTAATCCTGAGTCAGAGGGAAACCCAAAGTGAACTCTAAAGCGTGCATAGCCCCTTACTCCTCTTGCGTCCAGGTGGCTTCCAGAGCAGCCCTGGACTGGATGCACCCGGGACCCGTGAAGAACTACCGCCGCCCACCTCCCACTGCCACGCCTTCTCATTGAATTGGGTTGGAG
This sequence comes from Microtus ochrogaster, assembly GCF_000317375.1. Classification (NCBI taxonomy): domain Eukaryota; kingdom Metazoa; phylum Chordata; class Mammalia; order Rodentia; family Cricetidae; genus Microtus; species Microtus ochrogaster. Next base: position 85,676,431 of record NC_022013.1, read on the forward strand.
GGCAGCATGGGCACTGGGATTCACATCGAAGTTCTCCAGACAACTGTCACATGCTGCAAAGTTGAGGGACCACCATCTTCCCCCTGGCTGAGATCTCCCCCCTCTCTGTTGCCCAGCAAGACGCTGACTGACAACCACAGCACACCAAATGTGTGCAGCTGCTTTGTTAAGCACTTTGGTTTCTAAAGGACACACTGCCTATCTGTTAAAAGATTGGATACTTATGATACTTGCATTTACTATAATTAAAATATAAATAATACAGAAATCAAATATTATTTTGTAGGGAGTTTGAACATTTATATGTAAATTAAGTTTAATGTTTTGGGAAGGCATTTTAAAGAAAAGATTCAAGTTAAATTAGATGTATGTGAGAAATTAGAGTTGGGAAAAAACGAAAAGGAGCCAGAAAAAGGTAGGATCCATTTGGCAACGAATGGATCTTTTAACTTCTTGAATCTCTCTGAAGAAATTAATGTTAAAAAATGATTAAAATCAGCATGGTTCATGAAAGTTAGAACTTTAAGTGAAAAACTCATCTCTAAGCAAGCCCACATTGCATGCCCCTGAGATCCGTGAATAAATACACATTTGTTATGTATCTTTGAATATGATTCCCCCTTGTTAGTGGACTTTCTCTGTGAACTGATCATCTTCTGGTAGTGTAATGTATCCATGGCATCAACAGACACGAGGGTGGCTTGCATGCTGTGCTAGATATTTAAAACAGAAGGTCAAAAGGTAGAAGACTCTGTTTCATAGGTGTTAGCTCATGGTCATCTGACCCCAACATGAGGCAAGGCTGAACATCATGGTTGTAAGGATGTTCATGTCATTGCAGCCAGGAAACGTAAAGACATAGAAAGATTAGGGCCAAGATGTAGCCTTGAAAGCTAGGACCCCTGGCTTTTTAATGCTTCTTCCAATAAGGCTCCACTTTGATGTCTACCACTTCTCAATTGGCTATTCAAATGTTGGATCTATCGAGACATTAAACCGTTCATTAGGCCACAGCCCTTGGGACCTAGCATCTCTAGAATAGCCCTAACACACACACTCAGTGGTATGCTTAATCCCTTCATTCAAAACCCAAACAAGTTGGTCTTGTTCTCTGAAACTAGCTGTACTAGATGGCAGAGAAAGTCAGGGTTAAAAATGGCCCATATTCCATGGCATGGAATACACAGGTACTAAGCATTGGCATGTGACCAGCACCACAGTGACCCAAGATGAAAAGCTGAGTCTTCTGTTCTCAGGAAGTACATAGCCTAGGAGTCCAGCAAGCCACTCTGGGGTTCTAAGGAGAAAATTATTGCACAGAAAGAAGAATCTGGAAAGCTGTGAGGAGGAGGCTTTTATGGAGGAAATGGGCTCAAGAACTCACTATGTCTTTCCCTTCCTTCCATCCTGAGGTGAGGTAGTTCTGAAATTGATGGTAAGAGAGATTAAAGATACGAGCATAGAGTTAGTACTGTCGCTACATAACTGACTCTGGTTACGGAGCTAACTAACCAGTCCTGTAGGGTGCAGCCATCTTCCTGTTCAGGGCTTTGCTGCTGGGGACAGTAGCAGGGGCTGTGATGGTTTGAAAGAAAATGGTCCCCCAAAGGGAGTAGCACTATTAGGAGGTATGGCCTTGGAGAGTAGGTGTGGTCTTGTTGGAGGAAGTGTGTCACTGTGGGGTTGGGCTTTGAGGTGTCTTTTGCCCAAGCTTCACTCAGTGTGACACTGAGACCACTTCCTGTTGCCTTCTGATCAAGATGTAGCCAGCACCGTGTCTGCCTGCATGCTGCTCACTGTGATGATAATGAACTGAACTTCTGAAACTGTAAGTGAGCCACCTCAATCAATTGCTTTCCTTATAAGAGTTGCCGTGGTCATGGTTTCTCTTCATAGCAATAGACACGTGACTAAGACAGGGCTCACCCCCTTTAGAAGCACGTTTATAAGACAGATGATGGATCCACAGAACCGTGTAACTACACAGCTCTGGGTTGGGCATGGGTGATTGAGGTCATCATAACCTTTGTAAAGACAGTGTTCGACCCCTATCAGAAAGCCAAGATGAAGGAAACTGTCTGATTATTCTGAGTGCAGGTGCCTGTGTAAATACATTCACACATGTTCATGTGGCCAGCCTTGCCCATGGTGGTTTACCAGGAGGAAGCAATGTGAATGAATATATCAGAGGCCCAGTGTTAGCTGTCAGTGGACGCTGGGTGTTTACAAGCTTGTTCGTCAAAATACCATTACAGAGATGCTTTGGAATATTCTATTTTTATTATGTATATGTATGGTGCATGTTATGAGAACAGTTAGGTGCAGGCTGTGGCAAGTGTGGAATCATTTCTCCCTTCCACCATGATTTCTGGGAAGGGAATGCAGGTCACGTTTATGTGGTAAGCACTTTTACCTTCTGAGCCATCTCATCAGCCCATACACAAATGCTTTTAAGGATCACGCTTACGAAGAAGACCAGGAAGACTGGTTTCACTGGCTCACTTGTGGAATATTTAACTATGAAAAGATGTGTTACATTTGCTTCTGGTGCAGAATATTTAACTCTGTGAAGCTGTGTTACACTTGTTTCTGCTGCCTTTTCTAGTGATGTAAAGGTGTGTTGCATTTGTTTGTGTTGCATCTGTTTAGTTATGTAAGGATATGTTGCATTTGTGTCACCTTGCCTGCCTAAGGCACCTGATTGGTCTAATAAAAAGCCAAGTGGCCAATAGCTAGGCAGGAGAGGGATAGGCAGAGCTGGCAGGTAGAGAGAATAGGTAGAAGGAGAAATCTAGGCAGAAGAAATAAGAATGAGAGACAAGAACAAAGAAAAAAGAGAGAGTCCTGCCCAGGGTCAGAAGACAGGCAGCTGCCAGCCAGTCAGCCATGGAGACAGCAGGAAAGTAAGATATACAGAAGGAAAGGTAAAAAGGCCCAAGGCTAAACATAGAGAAAGAGAAACAGATTAAAATAATAACCAAGATAAGACTGAGCATTCATAACTAATAACAAGTCTCTGTGTCATGGTTTGGGAGCTGTTTAGTGGTCCACAAGAAAGCCTGCTACAGTTCACCACTCTGAAGTAACACGGTATCCGTTATGAGGAGTAGCACTTGCTTATTTGGGGCCTCTCTCCAGTGCTGAATTTTTATGGAGCCTACCAGCCTTTATAGATTCAACAGTCAAGACTTATCAGTGGAGAGAACCAGCTCTGCTGATATTCCAATAGCAACTAGAGAGCTATTTTAAGCCCAACCTGATGCTATCTACAAAACAGTGATACATCGACAAAGAATGCTCTTTTCTATCCTGACCAGACCGTTCAAGTCATCTACCTGTCTAGGTGTGTGTGTGTGTGTGTGTGTGTGTGTGTGTGTGTGTGTGTGTACATACACTGCAGAGAGGGCCTACGACAGAGCATATTCACACACTATGTATTTAGTTCTTGCAGCAGAGATTGCCCCTGAATCCATCATCAGGCTAAGCCTGTCCCAGTTGGTTAACAGCCCTGCTTCCTGCTTCCCCGCAGGGTGACTAATTAATAAACCTTCCCTTAATTGAGTTCTGGCTGCCAAGTCCACGGGGATTATAACTTATATATAAGTAAACAAAATTTCCATTTTAAACAACACTCCAAATCTTCTCATTATGGGTTAGCCACATAAATCCACTGAAATCCTGCCGGGCCTGAAGGCAGGGTCTGATCCTTTGCCTCGGAGATGATGGGGCCCTGGCAGGTGGGAGGGGTTTGTCCTTTGCCGGTTGCAGCCTGGACCCCTTTCCTTCTCCCATCTAGTTTGCTGCAACACTGGACAAGCCCCTGAGAGGTTTGGAAGCCGTTGGTGGCATCTGCCTTTTCCTTTGGCCTGAATTTATTATTTAAAAGCAATTTTCGTGCGCAGCTTAAAAATAAAAAGATGAATTGGATGTTAAATATTTAATAAGTGCTTAGGATTTGGTAGGACCAATCTGGGAGCAAGTCTTCAGTTTTAGCAAATGTTCTTTTAAATCGTTGTGGAGTCAGAAATTCAAATTTTTATATTTGAAGTACTTCAGGGAAATCTTTCTGTATGTTCATTGTTAGCTATAGCTTCCAGACTCTAAGGTGCAAACAAGACCAAGAAATAAAAACTGAAAGACCAAAAGAGAGTTGCTAACTTAGTATACAACTTAGAGGGACATTGTCCCACCCTCTGGGCCCCTCTGCTTGGTGCCTTTGGGAGCCCTGGTCTCGGGATCCAAAGCTGTTGGGAGTTTCCATTGCTGGCCATCTAAGAACTCACTGAAGGCTATGATGATTCTTAGTATTGACAACTGTTTAAATGGCTCAACTAGTCAGTGTTCCAACTCTCACATCGACTCTGCTAAGACATTACCCAGAACAAGCAGCAAGGGCAGGATTTGTAGCCAGCTCCCAGGACTGCTGGGAGAAAGGCAGTTCAGCAGCTGACTTCTGAGCTCAGGGTCTCCCACCTCCTAACCCCTGTTTCCGGCCTCAACAATGTTGTGCTGAATGGCAGTGCTTGACAGGGCGCAAACTCTCCTTTGAGAATTAGTGTCCTTTAAAAGCTTCCCATTCAACACATCCCTCCGGATTTAACCCCCAAATAGAGGGCATACCTGTGAGGGATTTCTGCTTATTTTGAAGAAGAGAGATTGTTTCTAATAGATCCAAAAATCTAACTTGGATCTTTGAGGTAGGAAGACAAAGCTTTAATGCAGATATTAATCCAGATCTAATCCGAGCCACACCTTCCGCTGCAAAGCCTATACAAAGACGTGGAAGAAGAAAGCATTTGCCTTTCGCCTGCTTGCTCTCATGTTGCTAACCAGTCTGTTCATTCACTAGCATGGCAGCCTACTTCTCCAGGGTTCCAGCTTTAACACAGCTAGGATATCTAGCCTCATGGACTGAGCAACTACTGGACTCCTGGGCCTTCCTTCAGAGGCAGCCATTGTGGGATCAGCTGGACCACAGCCTGTAAATCATTCTGTAAGTCCCCATTTTCTCTCGCCATATGTATATATGTATACACACACATATATACATATACATATATGTTCATTCTATAAGGTCTGTTATTCTAGAGAATTCTGATTAATACAGGTCGTGACCCCTATGCAACTTGTGAACAGAAAGATCTAGTAGATGTTTTTCTTTTTTTCATTCTTTTTCTCACACATCCAAGGCAATGGCATCGGTAAATCATTGCCAAAGCCAACCTTTTGCTTCTGTACAACTCAAAAGAGAACTTGAGCCTAGAATCTACAATTCGCTTGAATTCCAGACCACTGAGCAGCTGCACGTGGGTACCATACCCTCTGCTAAGGAAGAGTGTTGCTGCCTTAGGTGAGGGGTGCTGGCTGGCCAGAGCCAGGCGTGGAGTCAGCTAGGAGGGACTTACTTCCGCCCTTCCCACTCTTCTCCATCCGGTACTGGTAGATGTGCAGGGTGAAGAGCATGTGGGAGTTCCGGTGGTCATCCTCATCACAGTCCTGCTGGTTGCTCCGTCGCGAGGCAATGGCAGCATCCAGGAAGAAGGCCGCCTTCTCTGCGGTGGGGGCCCGCAGCTCGCTCTGGTTCTGCAGCTAGAGGACAGAAAGCAAGAGCTGAGACCTTCAGGCTTCTCTCCTGCCTGGGGAAGTCTCAGTCCACACCATAAGGCCAGAAGTCCTGAAACCAGGTTCTATACACAGGGGCCATTCTCAGCATAGGCATTTTTTTTCTTTTTCCATTTTCATGTATGGGGTATACACGTGTACATATGCATGTTTGCATACATGTGGGCACACTTGTGTGCATGTAGATAGACGCCTGAGGTCGACGTGGGAATTATCCTTGATTATTCACTGTGGCAGGGTATCTCAACTAATTTTAGATACAAATAGTCTCTTGGCTGGCCTGCTCTGTCTCACTTTAGAAAAGTTTTTCTCAACCTGAGGGTTTTGATCCTTTGGGGTCGAATGACCCTTTCACAGGGGTCATCTAAGACCACTGGAAAACACAGATATTTACATTGTGATTCGTAACAGTAGGAAAATTGTAGTTATGAAGTAGCAACAAAATAATGTTATGGTTTGAAGTCACTCCAGCATGAGGAACTGTGTTAAAAGTTTGCAGCATTAGGATGGTTGAGAACCAATTTCGGGGTTAGAATCAGAGGCAGGCTGTCAGGTCCACCCAGTGTTTACATGGGTTCTGGGGCTCTGAATGCTAATTCTCACACTTTCGTTGCTAGCACTTTAATGGCCAAGGCAGCCCAGCTTAGTTGATTTGCTTTTGAAAATGAATATTGACCACATTTATTGGCTGTTACTTGGCTTTAGTTATTTTTACAGCTGGCAAGTGGCCATACGGCGTACGGGGCACTAGTAGCAGCACATGCCCATCTTTAGGGACTGCCGTCCTAGGTCGTTCATCTACTAACAGAAGAGATGCGACTAGGTCTTGACCTTGGAGATTGGAGACAGACAGGTGCTGCGAGATGTGTTTTTACATCTGACAGGGAAGAGACTTGCCTAGTGTTCATTGCCGATCTCTCAGTTACTTAACAAAAGCTAATTTGAGGTCGCATTTACCAGCATAGTCCTGAACATTCAGAAGTACACCTGATGTACTTCTTGACAATTATGACAGTCCTAATTGTCAACTTGACAGAATGTAGAATCACTTAAGAGATGGGTCTTTGGGTATGACTCTTAGGGCTATCTCAATCATCACGTAACTGAGGTGGGAAGACCCGCCCGTATGACTGTTACCAGCTGCTTCAGGCTCCTTGGTGATGGCCTTCATCTGGGAGTCATAATAAAGACTTTCTCTGTCAAGTTGCTTTTGTTGGGGTATTTTATCATGGCAACGGAACACTCTCTCAAAGGCATGTAGAAACACCTAGGTAACTTGAAGGTCTCATCTGTATTTAAGAGACATCTGTTTTTGTTTTAGTTCCTGATCCTGAATTTATGCTCAGGGCAAACTCACAAGTGATTAGCAAAGACGCTGTGGGAGCTGTGTCCAAAATCTTGTGAAAACCCTGGGTCTGAATCCCAGAACTCCCCTTTGTGGTGGAAAAGGAAATCTACTTTTTGGTTTGGTTGAGACAAGCTCTTGTTCTCCCTCACGCTCCCCATCTTCTCTCCATAGCGAGTCAAATGTTGGCATGACAGGTGTATGCCTGATTTAGCTTGAATTTTTCAAGGAACTGATTTGCAACATGTCTTAGGATTGGTACAAATTACAACAATTTTCTACTCTGACTTCAACCACACCTATAATTTCCAACTGCGAGAAGCAATATTTGGTGCAGGCAGGATTTGCAAGCTAAGACCATCTTTAAAAACTTTGAACTTCGAAAAGGGTCTTTAGCGGATGTGTGTGCTTTTGAACTTACTATCCAACCTAAACTAAAGAATCACAAACACTTTCAAGAAGAGTTTCAAGAGACCATTACTTTCATCTAACTTACCTTCCATTAAACAGATCTTTACTTAAGAGAACTCACAAATAAATCTAAATTAAAATGTGCTTGATTGCCCTGTCAAGCTTGCAGCAGGAGCAGTAGCCAGGGTGCTCCTGCCCTCATCATGGGGGCTGTGCATCAACATCTGGGTGCTCCTGCCCCCCCCCATCATGGGGGCTGTGCATCAACATCTGAGTGCTCCTGCCCCCATCATGGGGGCTGTGCATCAACATCCTAGTGTTCCTGCCTCCATCATGGGGGCTGTGCATCAACATCCTAGTGTTCCTGCCTCCATTATGGGGGCTGTGCATCAGCATTAATACATATGTTATGCTTCAGAGTAACAACTCGCTGGATCATAGGGAACTCACCAGAAGTGCGCATTGAGGAGTGAAAAGCTTTACCACATATGGAATCAGACACTCTCCAGGCAACACTGGTGACACTGCAGGGGTTTCCAAAGGAACCTGGAAGGCTCTGAGTACCTCTAACAGGGGCTGAGCAGGGCCAGGCTTGCAATAATGGCTCTGGGGCATTCCCACCCACAGAAATGATCCACCTGAGAGGAGGTGGGTATTTATCAAAGAGACACCTTCTGAAACAGGAGGCACTTGGGATGCCTACTGCAGGGGACTGGCAGAATTGACTTTCTGGATATGAATCAGAGGAGCCATGAAGTCATCACATGTTACACAGCGAAAGACAGAGGCGCTCACTACAGGCCTGACTTCCTGAAAAGGCGAACAAGAGCTTCTCTTGGCTTCCATGGTTCTCGCAATTATATCACGGTTCTAATTAGAAATCGGTTATTAGTTTTCCCACAGCACTGCTAATCCGGTTGTAAAGCTGTGCCAGAAACACAGTTTATAGAGCCATAAACAGCCCCAGGAATGGCTGCAGCTATGTGTGCAGAGCCGTAAATATTTCAGTTTGTTGTTAAACAAAAGGAAGATTGTGCTTCCCCCCCCCTTTCTCAAAAGGCGTCAAGAAAGTGGAAGCGATTTCCCCCAAATGCTATGACAATTGTAGTTTCTGCTCATTGTCAGTTAGATTCAAGGTACAAATATTTAGGTTGGGCGAGCAGATGGCCCCACAGCTGCAGGCCATAAAGTTCCAGTCCACTTAAAAGTAAACACTCATAAGCCTTTCCCAGTTTGCATGGTACGTGACTCCAGGGCTAAGATGTCCCATCCTCCAGAGGGGAGACGAACCACCCACACCTAAGCCAAACTTCCGAAGCTGTCACCTGTGTGCCACAGATGGGGTCCTCACAGAGGTACACGCCTGGAGACTGTCCATCCTGGAGGCTGCCTGTGGCCACCTCGGACAGCAGGTCCCGAAGGTTCTCCTCTTTGCCCCACACCTCAACAGCCGAGATCCGGACTGAGAATCTGGCCCCGGTCTTTTCTTTGCGCTCATTGATGAGCTTGAAGAGCCAAGAAATAGCACATGGAATGATGCCCAGGTTCTGCATCGAGTCGTCCCTTCCAATCATGGTGTAGGATTTCCCTGTGGGGGCCGGGGAAGAAAGCAACACAGTTGGAGAGGCCAGACATCACTCTCTATAGCCGCAAGAAACAGATGCCGAGGACGCAGGAGGAACGTGTGGGGAACTGGGAAGAAGGCAAGAGTGAAAAGACCAGAAAAACAGCCAACATTTCCTTGTAGTGGTGATGAAACAGCTATAGAAAAACGTGAGAGCCAAAACAAATGACAAGATGAAAGCACACGGTACCTCGCCGAGGACCTCAGACATGGCAGGCTATGTGCTTTCTCCATTGTTCCACATGAGGGAGGAAGCTAGGGCTTTCCATCACCGTTACAATCCTTTTTATAGCCACCCCACAGATTAAATCCACACACTCGGGCTTTATATCCTTTCTCAAGTTAAATGCTGTGTGTGTGTGTTTTTTTTATAGTGTGAGCAAATTCCATTAAAATCAGGATCCCCGCTTTGATCTGTGATCAACAAATGAAGAGAGGAGTGGGGGCGGGGCATGTAATAGGCTGTCTGATCACAGGGGATGGGCCCCTGTGCCCTCTGCAAGGCCTCTGGGATGATCCCTTCTACTGGGGACCACTTTTTGAGCTTCCCAAATTGCTAACTCATTCTGCATGTCAGACAAGGCCTGGGCAGAAACAGAGGGCCATAGGTGAGGACAGGGAAGAGGGTGTGGAGGGGATTTAAGCCAGTCCTATGCAGGGCTAGCTGGTGGCTCCTTTCCACATGCACAGACAGGGAGGACCCCTCGCAGTCTGAATGCTGGGGACAAGGACAGCTTTGCTTCTCCCACTTGGGGCTCTGCTTGGAGATACCTCCATTAGCTCCGCCCACCTAAATCTGCTCCCCAGACATCCCCTGTTGAAGACATGCACACCTTTCCTGCTCACCTGCTGGGACTGCCTATGACCTAGACCAAGCAGGAACACTTTTGCTACCCCGTTGTTTCCCCCTACATGAATAGGTGTCCACTTAGGACCGACCCTTCCAAGTCAGGCGTGGTTGTTCGCTATCATTCTGTTTGGCACCAAAAGGGGACTTAGCCCTTCCTTTCCTCGAAGACCCTAGACCCAACCCTGAAACACAGACGAGATGACAGGAAACATAACGTGCCGCACAAGAAGTGGAGTTTCCACTCACCCAGCTTGGCGTGGCCAAAACAGAACACACAGCCATCTGCCCCATTCACCACCGACTGGATCACCTCAGCCACCGTTCCGGCACATACTTCAGCCTGGAAGACACAAGAGGAGACACAGGTGGTAAATGCGCCATGCAGCACCCTGAGGTGCCTTGACGACAGAGAAGTGAGTCTACCTTCCCGAGGCTTAGAGCCCAAGTGCCACCACACTCCCAGATGGTCCAGCCTCAGCCACAGAATTCTGAGGGAACTCGGAAAGCTTTGGGATCTTCCATTCTTTGCTAGCCTGCGTGTCAAGCACATTGGCTCTCTGCCTCCCTTCCGTTAACCGACGGTGCTCTCCAGCCTGAGATAGATAAAAGTAGGTATGGGTTGCAGGGGGAGACTGTGATGGGTTCTGGATCCTATTCCCCTCTGTTACTTAGCACTCTGAATTCCAGCCTCCTGGGCAAGGCACTCAACTCTCTACTGACCCTCTGCCCACTAGAATCTTACCCCCCCCCACATGCACGCACACACACACACACACACACACATGCATGCACAAACACACACATGCACGCACACACACACATGCATGCACACACACACACATGCATGCACACACACACAATGCATGCACACACACACACGCATGCATACACACACACATGCATGCACACATATTACCCCCCCACATGCATGCACACACACACACACACACGCACGCACGCATGCATGCACACATATTACACACACATCTCTGAAACAAGCTAGCCATACTAGAGGGGGAAACCTGACTGCCATTTCAGGATGGAATGTAACAGAGGAACATCTGAATTGTAACAGGTTTGAGAATTTCCAGACCTACATCTGCTTCCTCGTCCTCCCTCCTTTCTTTGCTCATGTCCCGAGTTTGAAAACCTCTCTTCCTATCCAAGCACTCTCTGTAAACAGCATCAATTGCCCACAGCGGTGTGTTATCTGAAGCGCTCTTTAGCTGAGTGAGCCTCATCTTCAGGGTGCTTATTACACTCTTTACACAGAGACCAGGTTCTCCATCCCTTCTTTGCCCCCCCCCTCTCTCCTTTAATGCCAGATGACAGTGCATGCAGCAAACTAGAGGCATCCAACCAGGTTTGTGGACCACCTCAGAGATTCGGAAAATCCCCAGTTAGCATCTGAGGCTTTCACAACAGCAGGAGGACAGAATTATTTTCCCTGTCTCGGTGCCTCGCCTTCGCTTCTGTCTCAGGGCTGGCGTCAGAGCCCACAGAGGCCCCAAGAGCCGTCAAACGCTGGGGCTCTGCAGCCATCAGAGCAATGTGCCTCCCAGTGGGAATCTGAAAAGCAGCAGCCTGGGCCATGAATGTAGTTATTCAGCTCCGTGGCGCAGCTGCGCAATGAATCTAAGTATCTGGAAATCAATTTTCTCTCCCAAACTGAAATTGAAAAAACTGCACTCCCAACAACTGTCAATTGTTCAGGGGTGGTCGCCTCAGCAGCTCTTCAGGGGCCCCTCTCAGCCAAGGGGATGGAGGGATGGGGCTATGTGAGGGCCATGAGATCTTATACAAGTCCCAGAACTGAGGCAACAAGAGCCAGGACAGCATTAAAGCTGAGACTAAAGCAGTAGAAGGAATTGGCCAGAGATGTCTCCGCAAGAGCAGGGAAAATCTACTGCCCAGAAGCCTGCCTTTGAGTATGAAAGGAGGAAGGGTTGGGAGACTGTCGGTTGCTGGGCCACACGTAATAGGAACCACGAGAGTCTTAAGACACCTAGGAGAATCTGGGTTGTGTGTGGAACAAACTGACATTGAAGTCACCAGCACAGAGGCCAAGGGACAGTGGAGACACAGGAATGGCCTCATAGAGTGCAGGGAGGTCTGCACATTGCCCCGTAGAGCTTCTGCCTCGCTGTTCACAGAGAAGAGAATGATGAGAGATTTGCTTATGTTGGATGGTTAAGGGATGACAATGACCTATAGAAACTCCCTACTGTCCTTCCCCATACGCCCAGAGAAGCAGAAGGCCTCCTGAGCACACAAGCTATGGCAGAAACAGCTCTGCCCAAGGCCCTGCTCACTCACCTACAGGTCGGAGTCCTCCCCACTACCCCTAAGACAGATCCAGTGAGGTTTGTACCAACCGTGGGTAACCATGCTGCCAAAGCCGTTTGGGGGTAACAAGGATGGCTCCTAATGGCAAGAAGGAATAGGACCAATCTTATAATTACTCAGTGCCAAGGAGATGATGTTCTTAGAAAGAGGAGAACAGAGTTCGTAGACGCCTGGGGTCACCACAGCGACAGCTGATGCACAGGCAAGGACCCGAGAGTGGCCCTTGATTCTTGGCCAGTGGAATACAGTGCTAATGATGGTGCCTCCACTCTAAGTCAGCACAGCTAGGCCCTGGACACTGCCATGTGCTCAAACCCAGGCTAGCCAACTGGACAGAAGGAGACAATACAGATACAAGAACAGGTGACCCAGACAAAGCTACTCCTCACACTTACTCATTTTGTGCCTTGAGGCTTACGGGTGCCAAGCCTATGGGGCTGAGCTGGCTATAATGGCTTTAACTAGTGGTATGAGATTAATGATTATGGTGTCATCTTAATAAAGACAGTGCCCGCTGTCCTAGCAGCCAATGAGGTATATATATTTGTCATATAAGGACATCGAGACCCAGAGAGCTGAGCGGCTTGCCCAGGGACACACTGCTAGAAAATGGTGGCTCACATGCTGACAGGTCAGAGACCTGCTGTATTGAGCGGATGAATATGGTGAATGAGGAGGTGGAGGGATCCAGGGAGAAGCTAAGGTGACAAGGGTCACTGGTGGAGTCTCACTTTCCTTGTCTGTAGTGTGAAAAGAATTAAAAATGCCCCCTTTCTACCCAAAAGAATCCAAGGGAGAGTCCACGGCTTAGTGCACATGGAAGTTCTTGGAAAGCGCAGAATCTATACTGTTTGTTAGACTCCTGTGGAAAGCAGAACATTCTGAAGTCTTTGAAATTGCAGCTACGAGCATCCTGAGCCTGGGAACCAAGCGAGAAATGTAAACAAAGACTAGCAATAAAAATGGCTTCTTTTTTTTCTGGAATAAATCTAAAACTCGTTAATAGTTCAGGTTTAATTTAGGGTGTGCTTTGGAATCCTTACAACTTCCCCAGATAGCTCTTGAAAAGTTTTACCCCTGTTAATTAAATTATTTGTAGGCTATTTATTAGCCCCGGTGTCAGGTTTAAATTACCCAACTCATTGGGTGGTGCGACATAAAAAGTGAAATGAACAGGGAAACTGCAAAACTGAATCACCAAGGACCTTATCTTCCTGTGGGAAAACCTGAGAACCAGTGTTCAGCTTCCCGATGGATGGCGCCCGCGTGCCCTAGTGCCTGCTGGTGGAAGGTGGGAGTTATGTAAACACCAGTAGCCTTGAAATCACGTACAACACTGACTAACAGGCTGCAAATGGGACGGTGGGAGCTAAGATCCTAGGTCAGCTGCAGCCTTAACTCGCGTACTGTGAAGAGCGCTGCATAAATCTTGGGAAGTACCTAAAAGTTTCTCAGAAAGGTACAGGCCCCGATGCCTATGCAGACAAAGAGGCCCCCATCTGTCTATATCATGGTTTATTCACAGATGGGCCTATTCACTGATTGTTGGTATTGAGGACTAAACCCGAGGCTGGGTGTGTAGCAGCATCTGATTGCTATCCCAAGCTCTCCAGTTCCACGTTTCTCCACTGACCCTGGCTGCAGGATACACACCAGCCCCAGTTCCCCTACTGAGCTCTCCACGTCCTCACTGGGACTATCGTTCTGATTTCCCCTCCCCGTGGGTATAAGACATTGCCTGACTTTAATTCGGTTTCCTGAAACATTTCCCTTGTTACAAAGCCAGGCAGGAGTAGCGCTCTAATGGATCAGTCCCTAGCATTTTATTGTAGTTTCCCCCATGACATTCAACTTTTCCTGTTAGCTGCCTTGTTTCTTCTCCCCAGGCATGAATTTCAAGGTTGTGTATATGTGTGTGTGTGTGTGTGTGTGTGTGTATGTGAGTGAGTATGTGTGCATGTTAGAGGCTGGTATTGGGTGTTCTCTCTTTGTCTCTGCCTCTCTTTGTCTGTCTGTCTGTCTGTCTGTCTGTCTCTCTCTCTCTCTCTCTCTCTATCTCTCTCTCTCTCTCTCTCCTCTCACTGATCCTGGAGCTCATCCATTTGCTAAGACTAGCTGGTCTGTGAGCTCCAGCGACCCTTTCTTTACCTCCCCTGCACTAGGATTAACCATGCCAGTATCTCAGAATATCTGGGGTATTCTGGGAAGCTCAGAATTACTTCCAAACACGGTGATATGGATGGAGACCTTGCCCGTCAGAGTATCCCAGGAAACACCCTCCCAGTTCACACTCCATTAACCAACACTATGTAGCCCCGGAGGGGACTTTTGCCCACCTGAGAAGCATCTTGTGGGAAAACCGCATCAAAGGCAAACATCTTCGGAGGAACCTGGCTGCTTCTTTTCTGGAAGGCATTTTGGCCTCCACAGGTCAAGGGGTCATACAAGGTGATCTGCTTCTTTCGTGGATCCACCTTCAGGAAAGAGCTGGATTCTGAGGTATCTCGAGCAGATGTGGGACAGATACGGAGCATGACTTTCACCTGTTAAAAACCAAACATGGCCACAACATGGATCAGAGAGCTGGCTATTTAACAGCGGAGTGGTCTTCTGCACGCGATGGTATACTTATTCATGGTAGTAGTGAACATTTTCATGATACATCATGGTGAAATACACAATGAATCATCCACCTAATCCTCACTGGGTCAGGGGAAGGATGGTTTATTTATAATTACCGGTAGAATATTTTGATATATCCATTAATGCAGAGAAGGCACACTATGTTCTTTGTCTTCCTATTAATATATATTAAAAATTAACTGTGCCCTGGTGGCCCAATTACATAGATGAAAAGCTAATCTGGACTGTCAGGCTATAGGGGCTGGTGCAGTTCCCTTGAAGCTCAAAGATCAATAAACCATGCACATAAAAGTTAGCTTCGTAATTTACTCCCCAGCTCAGCTCATCGGGGCTCTGGGAGACAAAAATCCACAGTTATTAGTGTCATCATTAAAGCCCCATGAAACGGCCTGTTTTTAATGGCCAGCATCTGAAAGGCATTTCAAGGGGCAAGTGTGATAAAAGATTTCCTTTGCAACATGTTATTTGGGATCCCATTACATGAGCAAGGAGAAGCTTCATTTGGGGGGATGACAGCGTGTCTCTGTCGAAATCAGGAGGCAGTGCACGCTCGCCCACCTTCAGAGTCACGGAACATAAGCATCTCTAGTGCTTATGACCAGTTCAGCTCCGCCCCATGGATGAGGGCAGCAGCAGTCACAGAAATGGACCACCTGCTTTTTAGTCCTAAGATGGGCAGAAATCAAACAGAACGCTAACAGTGATCTGCAAGCTTTAGTCCTGGGAGATTGATTTAGCTCTGTTCTCAGCTATTTCTTTCTTTTTTTCTTTTTTTTTTGCTATGTTGTTTATTGAGTCCAGCATGCAAAAGGCACACAATGCAGATGTGTGGGGCAGACAGCTGCAGAGACAGGTGATTTTAGTAATTTAATGTGGCAGGTAGTGGATGCTCAAGGATGATGCGTCTTCAAATCCTGTCCTCTGTCTGGCTAGCTGTTCGAACTGATGTAGCTCCCATCATTCTTTGGGGGCAGGACATGGTTATAATTTGTGCGTGTGTGTGTGTGTGTGTGTGTGTGTTTTGTAAACACACATGGGTTCCCGTGTGTGAGTACACATGTATATGGTTGCATGTGTGCATAAGTGCATGGCCAAAGGTTGATGTTGGGAATCTTCCTTGATCACTCTCCACCATATATGTCAGTGAAGAGTCTACCATTTGACCGCAGAGCTTGGCAATCAGGCTGGTGCAGCTAGGCTACTTGCTCCAGGGATCCCCTATCTCTGCCTTCCATGTGCTGGGTTACAGGTGGGCCTTCATGGCCCACCTAAAATTTAGCCGAGTGCTGGGGACTCAAACTCTGGTTGTCATGCTTTCGTGGCAAGTTCTTTACTGTTCCGGCCATCTCCAAAGCCCCTGGCCACCCATGTTTTAATAAAACATTTCAAACATACAGGAATGTTCAGAGAATAGTGCATATCATGCACCGTGGAGTAAGGTCGTCCTCCTGCGCATCTCAGCCCCGTTTGCTGAGACCCGGGAACTAAACTCCAGTGTACAGAGTTCAAGCAGGAATAATTCCAAGGGTACCAGGCTCATCGGATGTCTAGTGCTATACCCTATCTATGATTCTCTTTATAGTCACCATATCCAGTGTGGAATGGAGGTCAGGGGTCATGACGAAAGGAGACCGTTGGCCTCCCAGCTTTAAGACTGTGCTTCTCCTATGTGAGACCATACAATACTCACTGCCATTTGGAGGTGAGGGTCTGTGTTATACACACGGCCTGTGACATCATCTATGTGATCTTATTTAGTCCTCCTGGTGACGCAGAGCATTGGTGCACTTACCCAGATTTTACGGTGGAGGAAATGGATACCACATACTGTTGTATTATAGCTACATTCTGTTGCTGTGATAGAACATTCTGCCTAAAAGCAACTTGGGGGAGGAGAGGATTTATTTGGCTTACACTTCCTGGTTGCAGCCCGTTATTGAGGGAAGGAAAGGCAGGAAACTGAAGTAAGAACCTTGAAGGAACACTGCTGACTGGCTTTCTGAATCACGTGTTGCTTCACTCTTACCTAGCTTTCATACATAGCCCAGGACAACCTGCCTAGGAATGGTTCCATCCACAATGCTAGGTCCTTTCTGTGTCAGATAATAAGACAGGCCCTCACAGACATGCCCACAGACCAACCTGACAAAGATACTCAATTGAAGACTCTTTATTTGGGTTGTTCTAGGCTGAATCAGGTTGACAGTTCATACTAACAAGGCCACACACTTTGGCCTATATTGCTGTAGCTGTAGTGGGTAGGGCTGGACCAGACTTATATCTAGGGCCCCATGCTTTCTCCAGCTGGCTTCTACCTCCCATAGTCAAACTTTCTGGGAGCCTCACTTTCCCCATCTGTTTAACAATGCCTGCCAAACAAAACTGCCGTGGGACTTGTAAAAGTTGCTGTGTGAGGCGCTGAACGTGGAGCA